>NC_088929.1:22822500-22905000 GCF_038396675.1 Hydra vulgaris
GTCTTTTTAAAATTAGAGTCATGTGTCTCTAGTCATTTGTTCCAGTTTTCACTTAACAGAACTAATGTTACTAAACAATTTACAACAAAAACAAAATACTTTGTCTGATTTAAGTGAACAAACTAGCCAAGATCTGTTGATAATTCTCCATTAGGAGCTTTGCGATAAAAATGTACATAGTTAAATGATCGGTTTTAATCATCTTTTGGGTAAGCAGTAACAGAAAGATGTGTAGGTCCTTTTGTAACTATGTCTTAAATTAATACTGTGGACAAATATTCTGGCCAATTTGTTAAATTGTCATAGTGTATTTTCATTCACTTCAACAACCAAATATTGTTTAAAGGTTCAATTTCCAAATTCAATTCCACAATTGCATTAATTTCACTATATCCTTCATTAATGTTTTCATTTCTAATCATGTTCATTTCTCCTTCAATTTGTTTTTCACTTGAACTTTCTTTCTCGTTTTCATTTGGCTAATCATATTTGATTTCAATCTCTACAGCAGTTTGAAGAAAATTATGAAGAGTTTTCTGCTTTTTGAAAGCTTCTTCTTGTTTTGTTTCTCTTTTTAATTTATTTTGCCAACCAGACATTTCCTTTTTTGCGATTTATTTTATTTCTGGACAGTATAGATTTGTTGCTATTTTGAATCACCTTACAAAAAATACAAAATAATACATAAGGATAATAAAGGGTAACAGACTTCATCTTTTTTGCTTGGTTTTTTTTATTTATTTTTTATTTAGTTTTGGCAAGTTCTTTAATATTTCATGTCTTTATAATACCTTCTTATTTTTATCATAAAAAAATAACAATCATTTTTTTAAATTTAATTTATTTGAATTATCAAAAATATGCAAAAAGCAACTCATTACACAATCCATCATAATCTAAAACCACACTATCTGCATCAAAGTATGCAGCTACTAGCTAGATCTACTATTACTAACAAAAAATAACCAAAACAAAAAATGTAGGTGCAAACATGTCATTCACAACTGATATAAGAAATTTAAGGTGTGGATCTATTTCAGTAAAGCTTTAATGTCGGCCATCTTGTCCAGAAGTAAACATAAATTGTAAACTTTCGTCTGATTGATTAGCAGAAAACATTGAAAAAAAACTAATTGGGATTGGACAGGGGGCATAACTCAGTTTTTATAAAAATAGACTTTTGCATTTTTAGTTATAAATCTAGAAAGGTCTATATATTTTGTTTCTAAGCAAAATTTTAATTTTGCGCCTTTTTAATGCAGCACCTGTGTGTTTTGCACACTTTGCACACGCTACAAGCCCGCTCTGTATATATATATATATATATATATATATATATATATATATATATATATATATATATATATATATATTTATATATATATACATATATACACACATATATATATACATATACATATATATATATATATATATATATATATATATATATATATATATATATATATATATATATATATATATATATATACTTAGGTCTTATATATATATATACTTAGGTCGTAGAACTTCATCTGTAAAGATACAATGAGACAGGAAATAATTAAATATTTATATATCATTTTAAACTGTGTTTAAAATACAGCTGAGAATATTGAACGTGTGCGAGCCATTATTGAAGAAAACCCACATGCAACACATGATATAATTGAAGCCCTGACATCGATTAATCGTTTTTACAATCAACAAAATCATTCACAACGCACTTAAAAAAAGAAAACTAACATCACGTTGGATACCCCACGAGTTAACCGATCAAAATTGCAAGAATAGAGTTGAGGCATGTAATGAAAATTTAGCCCTTTTCAGATGAGTCGTGGTTTTATTTGAGACAAGTTGGACGCAAGTCGGCTAATGCTAGTTGGGTCGGTGAAGGTGAAAGTCCAAGAACTATAGTAAAATGTAAAAGGTTTCAGCCGAAAAACATGTTCTACATCTTCTTCAAAACAACAGGTGTTGTTCATTTGGGTTATGTTGAAAAGGGAGACACCATTACTAACGAATATTATATAAAAAATTGTTTGAAACCTCTTATATGCGAAATAAATAAGCAAAGACCTAAAACAGGCACTCAAAATTTCAAATTTCTCCAAGATGATGCTCGATCCCATGTGACTTAAACCGTCAGAAATTGTCTAAACCATGCTGGAATTACAATAATTTGCCACCCACCATACTCACCAGACTTAGCTCCATCCGATTATTGGCTATTTGACTTGATAAAAAAAAATCTTGATGACGATAATGACGTCGAAAGTCAAAAAACTTGCATAACGAAGCTACTTCAAAGTAAACACAAAGAAGAGTATAAAAAAACATTTGACAAAAAGCTTGAAAGGATGCAACTTTGTATAGATAACAATGGACATTATTTTGAACATTTGATAAAATTAAATTTAAAAAAACTCTTCTTTTTCTTTTTAATAGGGGAGTTCTATGAACTTTCCTAACGACCTAAGTACATATATATATATATATATATATATATATATATATATATATATATATATATATATATATATATATACATATATATATATATACATATATATATATATATATACATATACATATACCAATATTAAATATATATATATATATATATATATATATATATATATATATATACCAATATATATATATATATATATATATATATATATATATATATATATATACCAATATTAAATATATATATATACCAATATTAAATATATATATATACCAATATTATATATATATATACCAATATTATATATATATATACCAAAATTATATATATATATATATATATATATATATATATATATATATATATATATATATATATATATATATATATATATATATATACCAATAAAAAAATACTAAAAATAAAAAAATATTTATAAAATTTCAACATTACATTTTCAATCTCATTTTCTCTGTTCTTTTTTGGACTGCTTGTTTTATGAAAATCTGTATCAAATGACATTTCTTCAAATAAAGACACTCCTTGACTTGGTGCAGGTAACTATGAGAAAAACAAAAACAATTATTTTCATTTAGAAATTTTTAAAATTATATATTACGCTTCAACAAGGATATTTTCTTTATAATTTCTCAAGACACTTTAAAAATATATTTAAAAATGATAAATGTGAATTTCTTTAAGTAATTGACATTTATCATTTATAATATCAAATATCAAGTACTTTTTTATATACCAAAGTGCAAACATGCAAACATGAAACATAAAAAGTTTTTAGGTTTATGTTGCATAACTACATGAATTTTTGTAAATCTTGTTGAATAAATAAAAAAAATATAATAAACTACTTTGTACATCAAATTCAAAGCTTTTAAAATCATTTGACATGTAATTTACATAATATATCATGTCAAACCCAAAATTTATTATTTTTATTCCAGTAGATAGTGATGAGTATCAAAGATATTTTAAAGATGGCTGTGATAGAGAAGGGAAACAAGCATAAGAAGAAAATCAAAAGAAAAGATTGAAAGCAAATCAGATATTTTTCAATATCGACTTAATCCTCCAAAACTAATATGCTATCAAAATCATTAAAAGAATTTTACTGTGGCAAATTATTCACCAAATATTTTAAGATATTATGTCCAGTGTTTTTGATAAACGAATCAAAATACTAAAATATGTACTAATGCATCCCACTTTTTAAAAAATATAATTCAATTAAGGCGAGAACCTTATCAAAAACTTATAGCTTTTCGAAATCAATACATTTTCTTTTAATTTGACTATAAACTTTTGAAAGAATATCAAATACCTGACATTCTGTTCTCATCCTGATCAAAGATCTTTCACTGCATTCAGGTTCAGAGGGTCATCTAACAACTCTTCCTCACGTAGACTCCGGTTTTGTTGTCCATAAAAGGCACTGTATTAGGGTGTTCTTCAACCAGTTTTTGGACTACATCATTATAGACTTCTAATTTCTTGATGGGCCTCAGTAGTGTAAATGGAATAAATTTCCCATGACAAATGGTATGATACACCTTCATAAGTGACCAAAACTTGTTGGATCACTCTTTTGTGCCAGAAGTTCTGATATTGACTGAAGATGTAGTTTAAACAAGAATGAATGACCACTAGGGCTATGAATTTTTTTCAACCCCATGCTCCTGTAATGTAGTTTGATGAACTTTTACCTAAAAAGCACGAAATGAACTATTATTTGCATATCTTTTGAAAAAAGTTCACCCCACCATTGAAAAATTGATTTTGACATAAGTACTACTATGTAACCAAAGTGGGCACAAGACGAATTTTAAACGTCTAAATTATGTATTAATGCGTTTTAATACGTGTCTTAGACGTTATAAAAACGTCTTGTGCCCACTAGGAATACATAGTAGTACTTATGTCAAAATCGATTTTTCAATGGCGGGGTGAACTTTTTTTAAAAGATATGCAAATAATAGTTCATTTTGTGCTTTTAAGGTAAAAATTCAACAAATTACAGTACAGGAGCATGGGGTTGTCATAACCCTAATGACCACTTTAGTGTTTGTTGAAAACCTGTCACTTGACATCTTGGCAAACTTTAAAACTGAAGCCAGTTTCTCCATCATCATAAAATGCTTATTGGTTAGAATTATATCCTCTGAAAAAAAATTGTTTTTATTTTCTGATCTGAATAAGAGCTTTTTACATCCTCAAAATTGACTCCAACATCATGCAATTAGAGTTCTATCTAATGCAATGATCCTGACATGTTCATACAAAACTTCTACACTTTTGTTTAAACAGTTGGCTTAGGAAGATCTAAGTAGCTGTGCAACGAGTTTTTTTGATTAAAAGAACTCTTTCTGTGACATGATGCAGGCTGGTGTTTAGTACCATTTGAATTTTTATCTGATCCAACCTTTCAAAACTTTGTGAAGTATTTCAACTCAAGGGTGATAATTGAAGATCCAACTGCATTTAAGAGATTCTCACTCTTCTACAATCAAGTAAAAAGTGATGGAGGTCTTGAGTAAATTTAAACTTTCCAAAAAAAATAAGTTTCCAAAAGTATATTGAGCTGGGTTTAAATTGAAGTAAAATTATATAAAAGTTTTTAAAATTATCATCATTTAATAAAACATATTTTAGATTATATTGCATAGTAAATGACAATATTCAACAAAAAATGAAAACAAGAGCATTTTTACAAGATTTTTAAATTTTTTATTTCTTAATTTAATGATTGTTATATTAAAAAAAAAAGTTGCATCTTCAGCTATAGCCACATTTTTTGCAAATTGCCTGTAAGCAACTAAAATAAGGGGCAACCTCTTAGTTATTTCAGAAAGGATTTTGACATGATAACTGCTATTGAAAATTTTAGTTTTTGAACAGTATTTTTGTAACTATTTTTGTTTTTATTTAACATAATTATCTTTAGACATAATTCGATATTTATTGAAATCGTAACAAAATGACCAAAAATATTATAGTTAATTCTATTTATAATCAGCCAGCTGCTAGTTAAGAAAAAAATAAAATCTATCTTCAGTGTTATATTTAAATGTTAACTATATTTTTATATTTTTATATTTGAGAATTTTTGCAGTGTCTTTGTTCTAATATATCAACAAGGGGAGATAAATGATGAGGCAACTAACAATAAAAATCAAACTTTATATATATATATATATATATATATATATATATATATATATATCATAAATTTCTTGAAAAATTTGGTATTTTTTCAATTTCTATGGGATTTCTCAAAAAAAGTCATTATTTCCGACACTTATTGACACCACTCTGATTCTCACCAATTCATACACAGTGTTACAAAACGTAAGATGAACTTTTGAATTTCACAAGGACGTTTGGTTTTTGATTTTTTAAGTTTTATAACAACTATTATAAAACTTAAAAAATCAAATTATTAAGTTTTATAACAATTAAAAATACTTTTTATAGTTTAATAATGTTAACACTTGAACTTGTTAAACACTTGAAATGTTAACAATAGGATAAAATGAGTAAAAAAGCGGCATATTCTCTGAGTAAAAAAAAATGTTTATAATTGATTTAAGCTCTTCTAAGATGACTGAGAAAATACAATCCATAAATCTTACTCTGGACATCCAATATGTCAAACAACAAATGAAACGTTGAAGCAGTGAAGAAAATATTTTTGAAAAATCATCAATTCACTATTAGAAAAAATTCATCCAAGGACATCCAGCATGTCAACAACAAATGAAACCTTGAAGTAGTAAAAAAATATTTTTGAAAAATTATCAAACCACTATTAGAAAAGTTGCTGAGAACATTGGCATATTGGTTGGCTTGTACTATGCAAATTTATTAGATGTTATGGGCATGAGACAAATGTCAGAAAAGTTGCCGAGGATGATGACATATTGGTTGGTATATAAGTGGTACATAAAA
This sequence comes from Hydra vulgaris, assembly GCF_038396675.1. Lineage (NCBI taxonomy): Eukaryota > Metazoa > Cnidaria > Hydrozoa > Anthoathecata > Hydridae > Hydra > Hydra vulgaris. Next base: position 22,828,934 of record NC_088929.1, read on the forward strand.
TATACAAGATATAACTTTTATATACAATTAAATTTTTATGTTAGTATTATAGATTTATATATTTATTAAGTCAAATTTATCTGTAATAAATATTAAAATATAATGGGATCTAGTAATAGAATGGTTAAGTACTTTTTATTTGATTGTATATAAGTATACCTGGTGAAAAGAGTACTTTTTATTGTATATAAGTACCTACCTGATGAAAAGAGTTACATAGTTGTAAACGATCTTTTAATTTCTCGTTTTTTTTTTGAATTTTTGACATATTGTTTTGATATACTTCAACCTAAAAGTTAAATTTTGTTACAACTTTTTATTGTATATATAAGTAAATATAAATATTAGCAAATATAAGTATTCAACCTAAAAGTCAAATTTTGTTACAACTTTTTATTGTATATATAAGTAAATGTAAATATTAGCAAATATAAGTATTCAACCTAAAAGTTCAATTTTGTTACAACTTTTTATTGTATATATAAGAAAATATAAATATTAGCAACTATAAGTATTAGCTATTAGTAAACAGCAAATATTTAAAAAAAATAATTTTAACTTTAGATATCATTATGGATATAATAATAAATGTTTATTTGAGCAATGTATAAATAAAAATTGAGAAGGTGGAAAATCAAACATATATAATTAAACCTGGTCAGCAAAGTTTACTATTGATTTTTATATACTTCATACATTTAAACAAAAAAAATAAAATAAAATACTTATTACAAACTAAAAAACTTTATAGTATATAGTTTTAAAAAGTATACGTTTTTTATGTTTCTTCAAAAAAAATATATGTTTTTTATGTTCCTCAAAAATTTACGTAATATACATTTGATTTCAGAATTTTTAAAAATACATTTGCTTTCAAAATCAAAGTACCTTTTGTAACACTTAGGTGTTTGATAGGTGGATAGATTATCTGTAACACTTAGATGGAAGGGTCATTTGTAATACTTATGTGTTTGATAGGTGGAAGGATCATTTGTAACACTTAGGTGTTTGATAGGTGGGAGGATCATTTGTAACACTTAGGTGTTTGATAGATGGAAGGATTGTTTGTAACACTTAAGTGTTTGATAGGTGGAGTAGAATCAAAAATGTACACATGAATGTGTAATCAAAAAAACTCAGGGTACTTGATATTATTTAATTATGTGATATTTACTGTTACTGTTATTTACCTTAAAAAGGTTGTTTTTAGTTATGTAAATATAATATATAATATTTATTACTTTTTACTGTTATTTACCTTAAAAACTAGACTAAAAGCTTGGCTAGCAAGTAGTGATCATTTATTTAAACTTCAAGGTAACACAATACATTCATATACTCATTGCATCCTCTGCTCATAGCAAACACTGCTTCTGATTCAGTTATTGTTGTTACTGTTGTTGTTGTTTGTAATTAGTAATTGCTTCTTCATTAAAAAAGATTTGCTGCATGTGATCCAGCCTCATAGCTGGATAAAATACAATAATGGATATGTGTTATACTAGAGCATATGTTACAAAACATAAAGTTTATCATTATGTTTCTAATACGATTTTCATTAAGAATTACCATTGGTTTTTATGTTATGCTTGTTTTTGTTGTTGCTGTTTTTGTTGTTGTTTGTAAGTAGTAATTGTTTCTTCATTAAAAAAGATTTGCAAATACTGTTGTTTTATAAATTGAAAAAATTTATGAGTTCGTTTTAATTTTTTTTTTTTTTAGTTTACTCAAGTAAAAAAATAATAAATAAAAAAAACAACAAATTTTTAGATTTTAACTTAAACTGTTTTTAAATTTAATTTAATTTTGAACTTTAAAACAACAAAATTTTATTGAAGTCAACAAGTTTAAAAATAACTGCTTTAAAAACAAAAAATTTTTACATTAAAATGTCTTTCATTATTTTTTATTTTTTATATTAATGGTGAATAAAAAACTAATAGTAAAAAAAAATATTTTAAATTTAAAAAACTGCTATCACTAAAAAGTTAAAACTCCCCAAAATATAAAATTATAAAATAAGTCTAAAACACTCAACTTAAATAAAAAAAATACCTGAAGTTTTAAAAAATGTATTTCCCTCTCAAGCCCTGCTAACTTTATCAATAAAGTCTCATGTTTAACAGACAAAGCATCTTTTTCGCGAATGCTTTCAAATAAACTAGATTCAAGGTAGTTTTTTTCTTCAAGTAAACTTTGGACCTTAAAAAGAATCAAAATAGTATATATATATATATATATATATATATATATATATATATATATATATATATATATATATATATATATATATATATATATATATATATATATATATATATATATATATATATATACAGTATTGGACAAAACATTTGCAACCAACACCGAACAATGGTAAAAAGTGTTCCTAATTTTACATGTCTTAAAAACGAAACAAACTATACTACCACAGCAAAGAGTTCAGGAGTCTGGAGTCATAGCATGCTATGACATGAGCAATCAGCTGACAGGTGACAGCACACAGGCAGAATTTCGTTGACAAGTGCCATTTTGCAGCGGACAAAACAAGTGCAACTTTTTTGTTTTTTTTTTCATTTTCTTAAGTCTGGTTCGTGTCAACGTCACGGAAGTTTTTTAATAATTAAAAGAAGTATCCAGAAGTTTCCAGAAGCATGCAGAAGCTTCCAGAAGTTTCCAGAAGAAGCATCTGGAAGCATCCAGTAGCATCCAGAAATATCCAGAAACATTCAGAAGTATCTAGACGCATCCAGAAGCTTCCAGAAGCATCAAAAAGAAGCATCTAGAATCTTCCAGAACAGGTTCACACAGGTTCATTTTACTATATAAGAGACATGTAAATCGACATGTAATTTAGTCAGTATATGGAAGTCAATCAGTCAGTATTATCAAGACAGTTTATCGAAGTGAGTTTTATCAAAGTGTTTTATCGAAGAACATCAATACAAGAAGTGAAATACAACAAGTGTTTCATTACATCAATACAGTCCACATCCAACCAAGACGTTGTGTTCCACAGAGCATTATTGTATCATCTCAAGGTAAATGTAACACGGTAAGCCTTGAGAAGCGTGATTATTTATTTTTATTATTTTTATAACTTCAAGTGCAAAAATGGCTGCCGACAGTCTTGGATTGGGACTATGAAAGAAAATTATTGGCGAATACGTAAGTGGAATGTCACAAAAAAGTATTTGTGATAAATATCTCGTGAAAAAATGGACCATATCAAGACTATGTTCCAAATATCGTTCTACGGGGAAGTTGGCAGCAGATAACAAAGGCGGAAGACCGCGTTCCACCACTTCTAGAGAGGATTCTATGATCGTCAGATCCGTCAAGAAGGATCCCTGGATATCATCAGTCGAGATACAAAAGCAATTAGAGCTGCCTGTATCGGACCGAACTATCAGACGACATGCTGTTGAAACTAGATTGTTTTCTCGACGCCCTGCAAAGAAACCGCTGATTTCACTAAAAAACCAGAAGAAAAGACTCCTGTTTGCTACATCTCATATTGACTGGAATGTGCAGAAATGGCGAACTGTCTTGTTCAGTGATTAATCGAAGTTCAACATCATTGGGAGCGATGGCATTTGCAGTGTACGTCGACCGGCCGGAAAACGTCTCAATTTACGTTACTGCCATAAGACCGTGAAGCATGGTGGAGGCAATGTAATGGTCTGGGGGTGTTTTTCTGCTAACGGTCTAGGTCCAATACATCGAAACGATGGAATAATGGACCGTTTCATGTATAAAAATATCCTGAAAGATATTATGTTACCTCATGCTGAATGGAATATGCCAATAAAATGGGTTTTTCAGCAAGACAACGATCCGAAACACACTGCAAGAGTAGTCAAGTAGTGGTTTCAAGACAACTACCTATCGGTGATGGATTGGCCGCCTCAATCTCCGGATCTCAACCCTATCGAGAACCTGTGGGAGATCATCAACCGCAGAATTAATCGTGAAGGTGTTCATAATAAGGATCAACTGTTTGAACAAATCCAAAATGCCTGGGCAGCCATTCCACAAAGTTTCATTGATCACCTGATCAAGTCTATGCCTCGAAGATGCAAGGCTTTGATCGACAACAAAGGATTTGCCACGAAATATTGATAGCGAAATACAGCTTGGTCAACATTTTGTCGAGTTGCACTTGTTTTGTCCAGAAGGAAATCAACTTTTTTGATATTATAAGATTCAACAATTCTTTTGATTAATTTATTAATTTTCGTGTACAAATAATGAACTTTGTGATGAATAAAACTTGAAGAACTTTGTCTCTAAACAGTTACATAGCTATTTCACTAAATTGAAAAAATGAAGCACTTTTATATAAAGAAACTAAATTAGCATTATTTGGTTGCACTCATTTTGTCCGATACTGTATATATATATATATATATATATATATATATATATATATATATATATATATATATATATATATATATATAAACACACACACACAATTACAAAGTTACTACATAGATTGGCAATCTGATGTCATACTGAGTTGCTGCTACATTGACTGCGGGTTATGTTTATTTTATTTAGTTAAAAAAAGTTTCAAAAAATCATTTTCTTCATTGCCATTTTCTTTTTCTAATAAAAGTGTTTAATTTCTAATAATATCTAAAAATATTCTTTAAATTTTTGTTTAATTTTCTATCTAATTTCTACAAGTATTGAGTTACTTAAAATTGAACCTTATTAAAACTTAAATTTATGTATGGCCCTAGTTGTTAACATTCTAGAATCAAGATTTCTACTTTAGTTTACTAAAAAACTCTATTATTTGCTATATTTATATTTATTGAAAATGTTCCATAATCAAATCTGAAATGCTTTTTATTTCAGATTTACAAAAATATGTTTGTAGATACTGTTAGAACCATCGTTCACAGTAATGACTATATATACACCTAATTCTAATTTTTTCTCTGAAGGTTATTTTTAGAAAATTAAGGAACATTTTACATATTTTAGACAATGTATGTTGTGTTTTCCTGTTTTTGTCAAATTTTAAAAATAAGGTGAATTTAATTATTGAGAAAATATTATGGGGAATGTGAATCTGCAAAGAAAATTAAAAAAAAAGATATCTTGCTGGGGGGAACCGGTAGTTTTGAATAGGAAAATTACTAAAATGAAAATGACAAATCAAAGGGAGGAATTAAAAACTAAAGAAATTTTTTTGTAACATTTTTTATTAACTTATTATGTTGAATTAAAAAAAAAAAGTCATAAAAACAAACACATAAAGGGAGATTAGAAGGTTATTTTAAGAAAAGATTTTAAAATCAACCTTTAATAAAACTCAAAGTGCTATTTTTTGATTTTTAAGCTATTTTAAGCTAATTATTGGGCTTTATTAAAATGCTGCTAACTAAGTATTGAAGTTATTAAAAATTCAATCAAAAGATATTTTTTTAAAGATATGTTTCTTTTTCCTAAATAGTTTTATCTTGATAATTTTTTGTAAACAAAATGGTGGATCTCTCTTTTTTTTTTTTAGCAGCATACGGTCATATTTACTGTCTAAAATGTGTAAAAAGGTGTCTACAAAATCTCACATTATGAGATCATTTTTATATTTTTTTTTTACCAAAAATAAATAGTTAAATTCAACATAATTATTGAGTTTATTAAAAATAAAACAAAAAAATATTTTAGTTAAAAAAACACCTTTTGCGTAGATAAAACCCCCCCCCCCCTCCCTTCAATAGAAATATTTTAGTAAAATAACCTTCACAAAAACTCACTTTATGTGGTCTTTTTTATGACTTTTTTGACCAAATATGAAATTTTGTTAAAATTCGAAATAATAATAAAAAGCAAAAAAAAAAAAAAAAAAAAAAGGATCAAAGTTAAGCACACACCTGATTCAAATACAACTAGAATGTTTTATTGACATGGCAAACAAAAGATTAAACCCTGTTAATAATGCACATGAAAGTTTAATTTAAAAAAAATCAGCTGTAATGTAAATAAAATCAAAAAAACATTCTATACTAACTAAAAAAAAAACTAGTTTAAATTCAAGTTTAAAAATCTAGCCCAGAATAATAGAATATATGAAGTTCTGATTTCTCTTTGTAAATAACTACTATTAATTGTATGTTAAAATGTTGTTTTTTTGAAAGTATTTACAAAAAACTAAAACACTTTTGATTGAAAACAGGAGAAGGCACAGTACCATATTTTAATAATATATTTAGTGGCATAAGGTGTGAAAAACTCTTTAATTTGAAAAAAAAAATTAATTTAATTAATACTAGTTGTAATTAAAGCAGATGACTCTCTTACATTAGCAATCATTTAGCTGCCTGAAAGGGGACTGTAGAAATAAGAAAATGTTGGCAACATAAAATGTTGGCATGATGTTAAAATCTCTTAAGTGATGAACCAATATACTTCTAAAAAGTGGTGGACATCATAAACATTTATGAAAATTACAATAAAAAAACATTACCTGTTCTTTTAATTTTTTAGTCTCATTGCAATCAAGTCTTTCAAGCAAGGAATCAACACTAATGCTAGTTACTGGTTCTGAATGTAGTTTTGACAGAAATTGATCTTTAGGTTCATCAAGTCTCTTTGACAAAGCTTTAACTTGGTTAGATAGCTCCTTGTTATAAGACTTCATCTAAACAATTTTCACTCTAGTTGAAAATTTATATTAAAAATTTTATGTTAAACTTTAAAATTTCTTTTATCTTATTTATAAGTTTTGTATGGCATTTTTTTTTTTTTTTTTTCATTAACTTTAAATTTTAAAAAGTATATGCATTTATAGATTTTTCACTAAATAAAAATATTGCAGAAACATTAAATGTTTTTTGTTTTTTTATAAAACTATTTTTCTTTAATATTACTTAACAAATCTCTTTAATCTTAACACCATTCCATAGAAAGTTTTTCACACAGAAATTAATAATTGCCTTCCACCTATTGGCTTATTTTTAATGGTACCACTACTTAACAGAACATTTGCACACTTTGTCAATTTATCAGTTACAGTATTATTAATATAGGCATTAGTAAGTGCATGGAAGCTTTTCAGTGAATCAAAAATGTCAACTGTAGATCTGGTTCAAATCCAGCTCAACACAGGTTTATCCAAATCTGGCATCATTAATCAAGTTGGCCTTAGTTATCAACCAAGAAGCAAAATCCCAAATTGTTAAACCAAACTTTGTTATGAAATTCAACAAATTTGAAAAATAAATGTTTTTCATCAATAGAGATTTTTTCGCAAAAACCTATATTGATGATTCCATTAACAAGAGTGAAAGCAAAACTAATTACCTTGTTGTTAATTGCATCAGCTAAGTAAGTCTGAAGTATAATAAAATCTGAAGAGGCCCTCCTTTAATAGTAAGTATTTTCTGATCACTTGTTCAAGCTTGGATTTAATGGAGGTGGTGGTTTTTTTAAAAATTTGTTTTGGTATTTTAGATATGACCACTGTTACTGTTATTTTTTATTGCAATTAAATAAAAAATTTTCAAAAAATGATTGATATACTAAAAGAACATTTTTTTTCTTCCAAAAATAAGTAATAAAGTTAAGAAATAAAACCTGGTTGTTATATCAAAAAAATATCCATAGAACTACAACAACATCAAATTTGGTTTTTGATATAAGCTTTGAATGTTGCCATTTCTTGCAACATAAAGTTGGTCAACATTCTATGTGGACTTCAGTCTCGTGCCAGCATGCATCCTTGAACATGGTGGGACATTTACTTAATCTCTCAAGCTATGAATCCCCTCAAACAATTGCCACCCTCTTAGAATCTTTTCAAGCTTCCAATGCTTCTGGAAGTGATGTTAAACAGACAAAAAAATTTGTAAACATGCTCCATGAGCTTATTGTTTCTGGATTATTCAGTGCACCAATTTAAACAAAAAATTCATCTTTAACAAATAAAATAATAAAATAATTTAACTAATAACATTATTAAATACTTTTTATAAGTCCACTTGTATTGAAAATTCTGAGCACCTATTGGATACCACACAATCCACTAACTATATTAATTTGTTGTTTAAAACAACTTTTCTCAAATAACTCTTGCAAATATAAACTTTAATAGTTATTATTTTAATAAGTAAAATGCACTACACTTAACACTTTATAGAAAGGCCTGAGATTGCTAAATAATGTGGATCTTCTCTAGTAAATGACAAAACAGGAATATAACCTTTTTGGCCTTCCAAATTTTTGGTTTTATTGATACATTTCGGCTGTTGCAATAAAAAGAAAGACTAAAATTTTTTTTCTAAGTGAGAATATTTGTGAATAAGAATTAAAAATTAGACAAACGTTTTAAAACTATTACCCCAAATTTATAAGTTATATATATATATATATATATATATATATATATATATATATATATATATATATATATATAATATATATATATATATATTACATTATCTTCTTTTTTTAAATATGAAAAAATATTTTAAAAATATGAACCTCTTCCAATTCGCTGATTAATGATGAATTTTGTACAGCAAGGTCTTCAAACGAAGATTGATTTGAGCGTTCAAACATTAAAGAAGATTTTTGTACCTTATGAAGTTGTCCGCTGAGATTATTGAACTCATTTTGTAGTTCCTGCATTCGAGATTCGTAATTGAGATCTCGATCTGTAAGTTCTTTTTTGAGATAATGTTTTTCTTGTTCAAGTTCCTGTTTGAAAAAATCATTGTGTAAAGAAAGATTTCAAAAGTTTAAACTTCAATCTTGAAAATATGAACTCTAATTTATAAAAAAAATGCTAACAAAAAATAAATTTTAAAAACAAATGCAACTTATAGGAACAAAGACAAACTGTTTTCCTTTCTTTCTAAAGAACATCCTTTCTAAAGAATATCCTTTCTAAAGAACATCCTTTCTAAAGAACATCTTTTCTAACGAACATTCTTTCTAAAGAACATCCATTCTAAAGAACATCCTTTAAAATACGATTATCATTATTTAAACAGCCAGTATTTTCAATAGTGTGAGTTATTTAAATTGTCTTAAAATATAAAAATTTTATATATTAAAAAATGTTTATTACCAATGGTTAGAAGTCATTTGTTATTTAAATGTATTTTTGGTATGTATTAGCGATAAATCTTAACTTTCAAGTTACAAAAAAAAAAAAAAGATTTTTAATTAAAAATCCATTTATTCTAAGTTTATGCAAATATTTGGTTGCATTTTTACATAGAGTTTTTTTTATCAAAATTTATGAAAGTTATGGAACCAAGAACAGTTTTTTCTCAAAGCAAATTTTAAATATTCTTCATTGTTTAAATGATAAAATCATTTTTAAAAAAGCAACAAAACTTTTAGGTAAACTTGCAAAGTTTTAACTAAGAATCTTTATTCAAAACTTTAGATGTAAAAATATGAGATTTAATATCAACACACATACTTCAATATTTCTACTTCAATATTTATCTGTTAAAGATAGACAAAAAAGAGATTGAAAATTGACTCTATACACTTTGTTGATGGAGTTCCTTCAACTGCAAATTCTATATCAACTTTATATCTTAGATATGAACTAGAAGCTAAAAAATTTAGAAGAAACTTATTCAAATAACCTATACCTTTAGAAAAACAGAAACTTGACTAAACTGCTGCTACTAATTCTTTGACTTATATGACATTTGGTTCAAATCAACAACCTAAATGTGAAGCAGTTATTTCAACAGATTTAGATAATAGTATCATTTCACCATTAACAAATGTATTTTTTTTTTTACCAGTATTTAATCATTCATATTTTTCTATACAATCAAGTAAAGTTTGCAATGTATGTGTTGACAAGAGCAACTTAATTTAATCGCTTGTCAGTTAAGTAAACCCAATAAAATTAACATGCCTGAAATAACTTCTGCGGTAATGAGTTAGGGATGAGGACTACCTCTACGGTAGCGGGGTGGGAATGGGGACATAATTAATAAATGGGGTGGGGATGGGGATGGGGACAAAAACCCGTCCCCATGTCATTCTCTAATATTTCTATGTTCTTTTATATATTAATGACTTATTTCTTATTTGTTTATCAATGAGGTTAGATGTAGAAATTGTTAGATTTAGAAATGGTAAAGTTATAAAAAATTTTTCGAATATAAAAAGTATCTGTGAGTCTGTGAGAAACAAATCTGTGAGTATGAATTTTTTCAAAATTTCAAATTTCAAAATAAGAATTTTTTACTTTCTTGGTATGTATATCTAAAATCTAAGGGCATATCTAAAAAAAAAGGGACAGCAAATGTGGAAGCAAAAGAATTTTATAAATAGAATAAAGGTTGATTGATTATTACAAGATTATTACAAGAATAGTTAATGTTACAAAGCTCAGTGTATTAATAAAATAATAAGAAATGAAAAATTTTTTGCAAGGGTGAAACTACAGTGAAGCAATTGACTGCAAGCATACTTTTTAGTTATAAAGAACCGGCAATTTTAAAGATTGTTCCAAGTAGCACAAACTCAAGATACACCACTAATTTTTGTAATAAAGAAATGCTTTTATTTCCTATTAATAACAAGTGTTTTTGCAACCTGCTTCAATAAAATAACTCAAGTCTGGATCTAATAGGATATTAATTAAAAACTCATTTTGAAGAAAAATAACCTTTTTTCACTGACTGATACTAATGATTTTGAGGGGGTCTAACTTTTTGTGATAAGGAGGAGTCAAAAATTGTATTATGTTAATATAGGTTATAGTCCATAAATTAAGACTATAATCACAATAACAAAAAAGTATCATTAATCTACAAAAAGGAAATTTGTTAATTGTGAAAATATAAACCCATGAAGCATTACTTAACATTTTATTTAAACTTCTTTTCAAGCAAAATCATAAAATTTTTTAGTGCAATTGTTTATACATTTAAGCTGCGCTATTACAATAGTTACGTTATTATATTTTCATTCTCTAAAATTATGCCAATAATTAATAAATTTAAAATAAGTAAATTATGGCTGATATATACTTATAAAACTTTAAGGTTCGAAAAATCACTGGAGAGGTAGAAATAGAAACAGCAACTTAAGTCAACAATTTGAACTTGAGACACCTAATGACAGAAATTATATATAAAGAAATTATATATAAAAGTTAACTGCACTACTACAGGTTATACAAATAGGTTAAACAAATGGAAAAAAAGAAGTTTGTATATACTACAATATAGATTTTATCCACATATATATATTCACATTACAAATTAAAATATAACAAAAATTAAAATTTTCAGAAATTTGCAGTAGCTTGCAATTTGCAATGTAGCTTTAATTATATTTTTAACCCATAATTTAAGACAAAAGTAAATAAAATCAAGAGTTTAAAAATCTGCTAAAAACACAAATGTATGCTTTTAGAATGTTTTTTGAAAAGATAGTCAGTCATTTAAATAGTAAATCTTTAGATTTACTATTTAAATGACTGATTTTAAATAGTATTCTTTATAATACTTAATAAATTAATTTTGTAAGGGTATTTCACCTCTATACAAGCTTTAGGACAGCAATTACATGACATTATTCAGTCTGGACTTGCTCCAATGTTCATTTAAAGTAAAGTTTTTATGCTGTCCTTTCATTTAATTTTTGCATAAAATGCATTCACTGCTTCAATTTCTGTGGCTTACAACCATATTTCAAGAGTGGAATATTGGGGATATAACAACATTGGCCAAAATAGCAACCCTTTTTACACAGATCAGGTATCTGTATAATTTCAGTTTCAAATGATATTCTTTTTTTAAAATCTGCCTTAACTTCTACAGCCATTTTAGGAAGAACATTGTTATCTATTGAAGCAAATACACAAGCCACCAACTCTTCTTTTTTACTCTTTAATTCTCTTATCTTCAGATAATTTTAACTTTTATCTTCAAAGTCATATCATATTCCATGATTAATTTTATAGTAAATATTTTTTTACCACATATAGTTAGATGTTTATACTTCGTTTTCTCAAGTTAAAATTGTCTTTTTACCCCTCTTGTTAGAGTCCAGACCTCTTACAAAATGATGCATTTCAAAATCCCTCAATCGATGTATGCTTCAAGTAAAAACCGTTAAAATAGTTAGGAAACTAATTACATTTTATTGTTTTTTAAAAAACCACAAAAACACGACTTTATAGACTCAAATTTTTTTTGGTTTTTCATAAACTTTTTTGAACATTTTTTTTGTTATCAATATTTAATTTTATTTGCTTTATTTAACTGTTTTTTCGTTTTTATTTTATTTACTGATTTATTTAGGGATTAGCACAGCGGAATGTACATACATCGACTAACATAAATATGTAGGTAAACATTCAGACTTGGTAGAACATGCAGTGAGTGTACTTATATCAACTGAATAAAATAGATAGACCATGCATTGAGTTTACATAAATCAAGTGACCTAAATAGGTAGAACATATAGAGTGCATATACATCTATCAACTTTTTCCGGTCTTTTGTACTAAATTTTTTTTTTAAATACTTACTTTAAAAAAAAGTTGACACTTGATAGTAAAAATTATATATATATATATATATATAAAAGTAAAAATTATATATATATATATATATATATATATATATATATATATATATTATATATATATATATATATATATATATATACACACACACACATCAGTGCTTGAATTAAGCAAATCGCTTTTTCTTTTAAAAAATGTCATTTTTTTCTCTTAACTTAGCATTTTTTTGATCATTCTTTAAAATACAGAATGTTTTTGTCTGAGGTTTAATTTAACTTTTAAATAGAAGTATGATCATTTGCTCTCTTGTAGAGAAATTTTATTCAGCATAAAGCACTTTTGAACTTTAATTACTTTAAATCTCTGCTTACAATTTCCTTCAGTTTTAAAGTTAAATTTAGAGTGATTTACTTAATAAACTAAATTAAACTAAATCAAAACAACCAGCCAGAATTCATTTAAAAAAAAATCAATTTGAACAAGACAAAATGTTTAAACAAGAAAACCTTAGTCTTCTTGAACTCTCTTGTTCAAATAATCTTGAATTTGAAACTTTAATTTTGAAAAATTTAAAAGAATTTTGCAAGTTTTTAATGCTCCCTTGCAATAACTATAGTGCAAGAAAGTAAGAAAATTTTAATTAAATTGTAAACATCTTATTAAAGATGTTACATTTAGTTATATACTTTTAGCTAAAAACATCTTATTAAAGATGTTACATTTAGTTATATACTTTTTGTAAAGGCATAAAACTTTTTTTTTTAAATAGTTTAAAAAGTAGAAACATTGCATTGCAAAGATGAAACAAGTAAAATAAAAAATGAATTATAAAAAAAAAAATATTTTCTAATTCTGTTAAAAACATTTTTTTCCACTTAAAAAAAAAAATTGAAATTAAAGATATATATATATATATATATATATATATATATATATATATATATATATATATATATATATATATTATATATATATATATATATATATATATATATATAGATATGTACATACACAAAAGATTCAATTTTGTATTAACCCATCCCCTTACTGAAAAGCAGAATGTGGAGGTGATTTCAAATAAAATTTTTGCAATTAGATTTTTTTTAAGAAGACAGAGGGCATTTAAAATAAATTTTTTGCATTTGATTTTCTTTAGTATTAACTTGGGTCCTGTACATATATGTGATATACATAAGCTTTAAATGCTAAAACTTAATACATGATGAATAAAACATATTACTATAATTAATTACAAATTCAAACATAAAAATAACTTTACCTAAACTATGTAAATATTTTTTATAAATTAGTTTTATATAATATAATTAAGCATTGACTATTACTATAAACTATAAAAAGCAAAATCAAACATAAATATAACTAACCCTTACCTCAATTTTATGTAAATATTCTTTCTGTAACCTTTGATAATAATTAGTAATTTGCTTGTTTTTTTCTAGCAGCACTTTCCCTGCCTCTGCAGCCAAAAGTAAATAATGATCTTTTTCAGCAATTTGTTGGTAAACGTCTTCATTTATAAATAAATATAACACAATTGTTTTCATTTTTACAAACTATTAATACATTAATTAAACTAATGTTTAAAATAAAAATGAACTAGGAATATATTTTAGTAGTATAATTATATACTACTTATTTATAGTATATTTTGATCAATACAAAATTGATATAGATAAAATATAATAAGCATATATAAATATCATAAGATAATAAATATAAAAAACATATATATTAATATCATAAAATAATTATGACATTATTCAAATCACTACAAAATATAAATTATTATATCATTATATAAAATTATTATCTAGTGGTTATTGAACTAAAGTTAAATAATGATAATTTAAATGCTAGTTTTTTTATCTACCAAAATAAATAACTAGATAGTTTCTTTATGTCAAGTCATTTCATGATTCCCACTTTTTTTAATTCTTATCTTTAACTAATTGCAGTTTTACTTGCCAAAAAAAAATAAAATAAAATAAGAAAAAAAATTTCTCAACTTATATAGTACATACAACTTTTCAAAAAATTTATTGCGTTGGTAGATTTTATTTGATTAGCTGGTAGATTTTATGATTAGTTGCCATGATTAAAAAAATACAGACAATAAGCAAGACAAAACACAAATATTAGTTTGTGCTATGCTTAGTTTAAGTATTTTCATTTCTACCTTGTTTTTGCTATTAAATGTCCACATTTTTAATCAAGATAATTATCTAATACCAACCCCTACAAAGTATCGAGGAAAATAGTTTGATTTAACTAATATATTTACTTAACTTTTCTTGTTGCTTATTTTTGATTTTCCATGCAAATTTATAATAAATTGTATTTTTATAAGTTTATTAGAATATTTACTTTAAAATAAATTCAAAATTTCAAATAAATTGTTACTTAATGAATTTTCAGTTCATAGGATAATTTTATTTTCATATATAATTTTATTTATAGTCAAACAAAACTTATACTGAAGTTACAATAAATTATTGTAACTTCAGTATAAGTTTTGTTTGACTATAAATAAAATTATATATGAATTTATAATAAATTTTTTTTTATATATATATTTTACAAATCGATATAACAACATGAAATAAAAAAAACCACCAAAATTTATTAATCAGATGACACATTATTGAAGAATGTGTCATCTGATTAATAAATTTTGGTGGTTTTTTTTATTTCATGTTGTTATATCGATTTGTAAAATATATATAAAAAAAAACACAAGAAAAAACAACCTTATTACAGTTATTTGTATTGTGAAAAAACATACATACCTCTTTCAATACACGTGTTTTGATTATATTTATCAGAAGATTTCACACTAATATTATCAGTTTCCTCTTCATCCGTTATCATGACAGTTCTTTTCGTAATTTGCTCAATAATACATTTAAAAGATAACTAGTTGCACTCTAACTTTAACTTTGGTCAATTCTTTTCTTTGCGAAAATATAATAACAAAGTTATTAATTATTGCTTAAGTATTGCTTTTCAGTTACGTCACTAATGAATATTCTATTTTTAAACAAAAATATACCAAAAACTTTATCTTCGATCGAGTTTTTTTCTTGCTTTCTCAAACCCAAGTAATCTATTAAGTAATAAGTCTAAATAAGTAGTTAGAGTAAATCTAATGTACTATACAATAAGTAAATTAGAAATACTATATAATAAGAATATATAATATAATGTATGCCTCAAATAATAATTTATTATAAAATTGCGTAGGAGAAAAAAATGTAACGACTCAGCCTAATTTGGCAATTAAATTTCATTTTATTCTTTTAATATCCTTTTTCTAGACTCATTAAAAAACTTTTCAAGAGATTGAAGACAGATTTGCATTTCCAACGATCATATCCTAATAATATAAGCAAATATAATACATATTATTACGAATATATAAATTTCGAAGAATTAAGTTTTTTTTTTAAATTATTTAATTGGTTATTTAGGTGCTCTAAAGAAGAAAAAATGGTCTTATCTTTTATTTCAGAAAATAGATAAAATATGAATAAAAATAGCGTATAAAATTTAAAGTAATATTAGTTTAGTTTAGATTCCATTAGTTTAATAAAGTCTAATAAAAATATTTTAGCTTAACGTCTGACGACTAATGAAACATTAGTCGTCTGACTAACGTTTTTTAACCTATTATGATACAAAACGTATTGTAATAAAATAACGTTTTACAGTCTATTACAATACAAAAAAAGGCAACGTTTTTTTTTTTAATGTAATGTTGAGGCAATATTAACAACATGTCGTAAAATTGAAAAAAATTTCCGAGCCTGACGACTTACAAAATGATAGCGTAGTACTCAACGCCGTTAATGCATGTACTGGAAAATACACGAATTTTGCGTTTTTATAAAAAGGTTATGTTTCACTGAATTTTTTTAGCCCGAATAATTTTTTTATTATTATTATTTTTTTCTCTCCTAGCGCTTTAGTTTGTCTAAAATCAAACATAGTTAAATTTTTTTTAAACTACTTAAGTTTAGATATAAAATTTTGCTTTATAGTTGATGAACCATATTTTGGTATAAAATGGTGCTGCACTCAATGAAGATAAAAAATTAAATAGAGAAAACAACTTTTTCAAACAAGTTTTAAGTTATACTTTTAATTTCTAACCAGTCATATGTCTGCAAACATATTAAAGGTCGAAAAAAATTAGTCATTTCAAGTTTAAAATCTGTTTTTTCCATTTTGTATGAAAGTTTTTTATAATATGAGTGTGAAGAACACACAAATTGACATACGACTAGTTAGACTTTTAAAGTTAAACCTTTTAAGGTTTATTTAAAAGTCTAAGCTCAAAATTTAAAGATTACTGTGATGTGAACCACCCCTATTTTATAATACCATAAAACTATTTAACTAAAATTCCGGTCTTTAAATTACCATAGATCAGTATATAAATTTTATTTGAATATATATATCTTTTTTATTTTTTTTGTTGAAAGTGTGTATACATATTTTCTTACTCCATCGCAAAAGATATGTTGAGTTTTAAACAATATATATAGATATTGCTTAAACTTTACATATCTTTTAAAACTCAACATATATTGTTTATAAACAAATGTTGCAACAAAACAAGACAAAAAAGTTTGAGAACTTGCATTAACGGCGTTGAGTACCAAACAATTATTTGGTAATGTTTCTATTCCTAATTGTAGCTAAACGTCAAGGTAACATAAGCTACAAGTTACAGCATTTACGCAAAAGGGTGAAAGCTTTGACAACATTATATTCTTTCAGAATTGAAAAGCGTTTTTCTAAAAGACGCTTAGTCACTTTTTAATTGTTTTGATAAAAAATATATAATAATAATTTATAAGAAGTATTTTTTGGATATACTTTTATCATCGTAAATATAAAGATGATGAACAAATTTTTTTATTCATACTAACATAGTTAAATTTGCACCTTTTTCAATAAAGAATCGGAAGGTTAGAAAAACTCAATTTTTTGAAAAAATGCTACCTTGTGGGGAGTTCGTAAAGGTTTCCCAGAGACACTAATGAATCACTGTTTTTTAAAACTTATATTATTGTATTATTATCTGACTGCGAATAATTATTTACAACACTAACTCCTTTATATATATTTTTTCAACCGCAGCAGTACCCTTAAATAAATCTTAATTGCATTTCTCGAATTCCCGTAACCGCCAAAAGACCACATCAGTTATTGTTATTTAATGCACCCGCTAATTGTCTTCTTGCATCTCGGAAGACGTCATTCACGACACACTCCCCCGATTAAAGCTGAGACTTCGGCTTTAATCAACTTCCATCTCGTCTACCAAGATGCAATTGATCATCTGTCTTGCATCCGATTTTGCTCGTTTCGTTGCCATTTTCAAGGTATCCTCGTTAGCCTGGCTTTCCACGTTCTCTTCCAATTCGATTTTCCCTGCCTCACAATCCATATCCAGGTCACACACCAACTGAATTGGTTGTTCAATCACATAACCGTTTCCTAATCGGATTTTAAAACCACGTGTAACTCCGTCCTTCCCTTTAATTTCGCTTTCAATTTGTCCAATATTTAGAAGTGCCTTGTCTTTCACATCATCTTTAATGAGCACTATGCTTCCGACGCCTGGCAATTTTACATTGCTTTTCTTTTTCCTTGCTTGTTGTTGTTCTTTCATCGCGTGTACGTATTCGTTCATACATCTTTTTCTGAAGTGATCCTTACAATTTTTCACAAACTTAACTCTCCTTATTGCCCAATCCCCTTTTGTTATTAAATCAGTATCTTCTTCAAGCAAGATCGCAGGTTCATGTTGTTTATAGAGCACTCCACATCCAACAACACTTCCTCTAATTCATTAAAACTTAGCATTCCTTTCCCGATTGTTTTTGATAAACTCTTCTTCATTATTCCGATTAATCTTTCAAATAAACCTCCCCACTAAGGCGCTCTTGATAGATTAAACCTCCATTTTATGGCTTGAGTACCAAGATAGTTTGCGAGATTTTCGTCCTTACTAACTGTAAGTAACCACTTTCCCGTTGCTACAAACGTTTTCGCATTATCACTGATAATCGTCTGAGGTGGTCTTTTTCTTGCAACAAACTCTTTTAAAATTGTCTGAAATTCTCCGGCTCTTGTACTCGCGCATGTAAACAGTGCAACATAACATTTTCCTACCGACTTTTCTGGCGCTTTATATTTTAGAGGGCCGGCAAAATCGACACCGGTAACCGTAGACGGTTCAACATCTTCAGTTCTAAAGTGTGGTAACATTGCTCTTGTTGGTGGTAACAGCGGTTTCACTCTGTATCTCTTACAAAAATTGCATCCACGAATGACCTTTTTTACGGCAACTCTCAAATTTGGTATCCAAAATTTTTCTCTTATGCTACCCATGGTATCTCCTACTCCTTCATGTAGCGTTTTCTTGTGATGATACTCGATAATTCGTAGAGCTAGTTGGAATCCTTTTGGTACAAATATGGGATTATACCCGGAAATTCTTCCGTGACATCTCCACAGCTGATTTTCATTCTGCTTAAGTTCCACATCGGATTTTAGTACAACAACTTCTTGAAGTGGCTTAATATTCGCCAAATCTGCTTCAATCATCTATTCAGTTTTTATTGGTCCTACTATTTTTTCTTTATTACGACAATTGTAAATGAACCTTTTTATAAAGGATGATATACTTAAAATCTTCCAATACTTATGTTTACTCCACGGTTCTTCGAGTAAAGGACGCCCTTTTACCATACCATACGCCTTTTTACCATACCATCTTCTGTTACCATACCGACATTCTTTTTTACACCAATACTTTCACAGGATGCGTACGGCGTTTCGACTATTTCCGGTTGGGTTGGCCAATTTTCTTTATGTTTCAACCATATCGGACCATTGAACCACAAGCTTGAGAGCTTCTCCGGGCCCACTCCTCTTGTTCCAAGATCACTAGGGTTTTCTTTTGTCGGGACGTAGAGCCATTTTACATCTCCATTCAATAAGATCTGTTGAACTCGGTTTCTAACAAACTGTGACCAATTGCCCCTTTCTTTTAACCAATAAAGTACAGTAGTACTGTCAACCCAATTATATACTTCAATAATGTTATACTTGATTAACGTCCTAATTTGATCAACTTGCTTAGGGTATGCGCTGCAACCAGTTCCAGTCTTGGAATTCAAAAATCCCTTGGTGCAATTCGTGCTTTTGCTACAAGTAGGTTGCTTGTTTTCGAATTTTGATGGCTCATTGCAGCGTAGATGCATGCATATATAGCCGATTTACTTGCATCTGAGAATCCGTGGAGGTCAACTTCAATAATTCTTCCGGCTACAACCCTCCGCGGAATTGAATTAGTTCTTTTGTTGCTTATTGCCTTGATCCAGTTTTGCCATTCTTCCTAAAGTTCGTTCGGAATTTGTTGATCCCATTCGAGTTTTAATAAGCAAAGTTGACTGTATAATATTTTTCCAGTGATTAAAACTGGTGCACTAAATCACAATAAGTCACAAACACTGTTAATAGCGGATAGCATTTTCCTTTTTGTTATTACTTCCTTATTTGCATTATTGATGCAAGCAGCAAAGTCAATTGATAGTTGATCTGTTTTCTTGTTCCAAGAAATCCAAAGTATTTTTGTTGATTTGGCCTCAACGTCGCTTTCCAATTTGTTTACGTTGCTATGCCATTTATGCAGCTGGAACCCAGCTTCTGTTAAGATTTGCGATGATTCATTTTTGAACCTGATAAGTTCTTCTTCCGTTTCTTCACCTGCTTGCAGATCATCGACATAAGTACCTTCTTCCAAGGCAAGCACTGTTTCTGGAAAAGTATCCTTGTATTTTGGTATATGCTTTTTAATGGTAGCGCCGAGAATGTAAGGGCTTGAACTGGAACCAAAAATCACCCTTGTAAACCGTAACTCCGTTAATTCCATTTTCTTTAAGTCCTTATACCAAATCAATCGTTGTGCGTCCCTATCCATTTCGTAAATCCGTATTTGTAGAAATGCTTTTTTTATGTCAGCGAAAACGCACAGCTTATCCATCCGATTTTGTATGAGAATGTCAAATATTAGAGGTTGCAGTGATGGTCCCACTTCCAGACAATCGTTTAATGAAGGTGATTCAGCCTCTTTTCGAGCTGATCAATCATAAACAACTCGTATTTTTGTTGACTCAGCATTTTCTTTGATTACAGCTTGATGAGGAATGTAGTGAATAATTTCTCCGGTAGGCTTTTCCGGTACCATTTCCAATATTCCCTCGTTGATCTGCTCCTTCCATTTTGTCATTATACTGCTCTGGTTTTTAAGTTTTCCTAATCGAATTGTTGTACATTTTAACCTTTTAATGGCCAGGTCTCTGTTGTTTGGCAGTTTAACAGCATCCTTTTTCCAAGGCATTCTGTTTTCATAATATCCTTCGTTGGTTTGGTCCAGATTTTCGCAATGTTTGTGTCGGATAATCCAAGCACTTCTAAACCACACATTTGTTCGAACTCCTCATGACCTGTATTCAATAAGAAATTTTTTTCAATACCAGAACTTAATTGTGTTCGTCTCCCACAAAGAGTCCATCCCAACATAGTTAATTCAGCTCCGGGATCTTTATCCGGATTTTTTCCCAGAACTACCGGTTCCGTAGTTTTTATTCGCTGAAAATCAGCAGCACCGAGTATCACGTGAACAGGTTGCAATTTGTTACTTCCTTCGTCATCGCTAAATTTCAGTCTCATTATTTTTACAAATCGCTTCTTTACATCCTTGATCATCGGGTTGGGTAAGAATGTTAGTATTTCCTTTTCTGCATTAGCACATTCAACCTTGATGCAAAATTCCGGTATAGTTATTGATTCTAGCGTGATGTTATATAATTCCACACGCTTGTCCACCGTTCCATATAGCTGTTCAATGCTTTTATGTTCTTTTCGTATAGGTTTCAATTTCAGTTTTGTTAACAAGTTGGTACATATATAAGAACTTCCAACCCCTGTATCCAACATTATTCTCGTATTTTCCCCGTTTATTTTTGCAATCATTGTCGGGTGAATAGTTGTACTAGCATTAAACACTTTTCCCATGGTTTCTGTTTTGTTTTCTAATTTACTATCCATTGTTGCATTCCCATTTTGACAAATGGACGTGTGATATTTTTTATTACTCTTCCTGCATCCTCTTGATTGACAATTTTCTGCCGAGTGTCCATAACCAATACAGTTGTAACATAACCTTTTGCTCGTTAAAATCATCCATGTTTACCTACATCCATGTTTACCTACACTTGTGATAATTGCTTTATCATAATGACCGCCATTTTATTGTTTGAATGCAGTGCTTCGATGTTCATAAGACTGTACATTTGCGTTCTTTTTATCGAATTTTACTTGTTCATCGCTTAGGTTAAAAGTTGAGTTTATTGAGTTATATATAGTTGAGTAATTTCTTTTATATATAGTTGAGTTCAATTATATATAGTTGAGTAATTTCTTCTATGTATT
The DNA here is from genome assembly GCF_038396675.1 of Hydra vulgaris. Lineage (NCBI taxonomy): Eukaryota > Metazoa > Cnidaria > Hydrozoa > Anthoathecata > Hydridae > Hydra > Hydra vulgaris. Next base: position 22,850,988 of record NC_088929.1, read on the forward strand.
TTTGCAACTTTTCAACAAGCTGCTCCAGTCCCCATTTTTCCCATCCGTCATCGTTTTGTGTTAGTATTTCACGAACTGGTCCAAGTTTATCCATTAATGAATACACAAACGATTGAGCAGTTTGTAGTTTGTTCATTGTTTTCAATGTTCGTACTGTTCTTGCAAGTTTATTATAGAAGTCGTGAACATCTTTGATTTTGTATGTGTTGTGTATAGCCGTTATTTCTTCAAGATCTTTAATCAATGCTTTGTGAACCCAAAGATCTTTTCCATAAGTGTCTTGTAATATACGTTTTGCTTCATTGTACCCATCCAATGAATGTGGTAAACCAAGTATGTCCTCTCTGGGTTTTCCTTCGACGAGTTCCAGTAAGTAGTTGAATTTGCTAATGTTTAATATGTTTGAATTGTCGACTTCTACCGTCAATTGATTCCAAAATCGAAATCATAGTTTTTATAGTCGCCATTAAATTTTGTAGTTGTATACTTTTGAAACTTGACTGATTGCTGAGTAGCTTTGTTTCCGTTTCCAAGAGATTTACGATATGTTTCTTTTATTTTTAGATTCCTTAGGTACCATTCTTCTTCGCTTTGAAGTTTTCGCAATGAAGCTTGTTCCGCTTCTTTTTGTATCGTTAACTGCTGTTCCATAATTTGTTTTTCATATTCAAATTTTTTGACACATTTATTTTTATTTATTGTGCCCAATTTGTCCACCATTTTGTTTTTAATTTCAATTGCTGCTTCTACTTCCATTATTAGTTTTGAAAGCCATTCTTCTACCGAATCGACGTTTTCGCCGTCGTCAAGCATTTTTCTGGTCAGCTCATCCTTCGCCATTTCGAATCATGCTAACAGGCTTGTTATTCTGTCTAATGCCAAAACTATGCTTGATTTGTCGCCATTTATCGTGTTGCGTTCTATGACTTTAATGTTCGTTTTTAACATGTTGATTTGTCTCTGGAAATTTTGTTCTTGGTCCATTTTTGCGTATTCGTAAATTTCGTTTGTCCTGGCAGGGTCGCGACCTTTTAGTGTAAGGATTTCGTAAAGGTTTCCCAGAGACACTAATGAATTACTGTTTTTTAAAACTTATATTATTGTATTATTTTCTGACTGCGAATAACTATTTACAACACTAACTCCTTTATATATATTTTTTCAACCACAGCAGTACCCTTAAATAAATCTTAATTGCATTTCTCAAATTCCCGTAACCCCCAAAAGACCACATAAAGTTATTGTTATTGCACCCGCTAATTGTAAATACATGTTTGTTTTATAAAACGCTTTTTATTAAATAAACTCAAAAAAAAGTATTTTTGTAATTAGCGTTGGATAAATTGAACTCGTGGAATTAAAACTCGCGAATTTAGCAGACGTTGCCCCCAATTTACAACTCTGGCAGAGAACCATGAGGTTCGAGGTACAATGGCGGCTCTATCCTAATAAGCGACATTGGTACAGAAGAGGGCGTGAACCTCCAGTTTAAATGATCCTCCGTGGCGGATTTTTTTGATTCGGTGGATCCAGACCAGAGTAGAGTAAGGAAGGGGGTTGCAATTAATACTCGGTATAAAAATAGGACTAAAGTACAACTGAATAGTTGAAGAGTAAAAGATATATGACAATTATTTTTGATTATTTCATAAACATTTTAATCATTTTTTGGCTATTTGTATGAAGAAGAAATTTGTATAACCCAATTTCTGGCTAACGCGGAAATTGGGTTAAATTAAAAATTTATCAAAAAACGCTAACGCTGCGTTATTTTAGACATTTATATATGGATAGCATATAAAAAATGGATCACAAATATTTTTGTATAAAATTGTTTTTCACTGGTCAAAAATATGGGGAAGTTATAACTGTGAGTAGTTGATATACTCGCCAGTAAAAGCAAAAATTCTCTACTTTGTATGTAAAGTTCTGAAGATTTCTGATTTTTGTCCTGCTACAACCAGTTTAAAAGGATGAAAAAGCAATATCAGAGAATGATTTTAAATCGTGTGATTGCTGTGATTTGTACTTTAGTTGAAGAAAATGTTCTAACGAGTTATTTAGAGAATAGAGCAATGGAAAATTTCTTGAACTTCTTAAACTGATTGCAAAATTTGATCCATTTCTCTCATAACACATTAAAAATTATAGTCACATTCAATAGCGTGGCGACAAAAAATAGGCCTCCCGCAAAATATTAATCCGGGCCCCTAAATTACTTTTCTGCTCCCCCTCCCTTCCCTTTTCTTGACAAAAATTATACATAAAAATAAAAACAATTTTAAATACAATTTTGATTTAATTAAATAGAAACCAGAATGTTTCGCTATGCAAGTCTAGTAAGTAGAAAATCTAACGAAAGTTTTTTTCTTATCTTTATAGCAGCAAATTGGTCTCTAAATTTAATTGAGCTACTTCTGCTTCAGTAGCTATTAGGTATAGTGCAGACAAAATGATTTGCGCCATTGTCGGGATTAAATTTGTCTTAATGTGCTTAAGGATCTTTTTGCAGTTGCTACGCTAAGGGTAATGTCAAATATATATATATGCGCTGCTATATTTTTAAATGTGTAAAATGCGGGAAAATAGTGTGGAAAATTTCTTTTAACTCTATGCTTATCGCTGCCCCTACCAAAACATTTGGACAATAATGATAGATTCAATCTTCTTAGTCTTTCGCCGTATTAAAGATGTCTTAAGCCATATTGTTGCTTTGCGTTGAATAGATTCAATCAAGGCTTTATCAGTTTTTAAATAAGAAGCCCAAACAGACACTGTATATTTATGGTGTGGTCTAATAAACGCTTCATATAACTTGAGAGCCATATTTTTATCAATAAAAGTGAATGTCTTTTTGCATACTAAAAATTTTCAAGGACAACTCTTTGAAAATGAGACTTTCTTTCTTTGAGACATTTAGTATAATTTGCTTAACTGAAACATGGTGTGAATTTGATGACACTAAATCTAATTTAAATCTCCATATTCGATGTTTTAATATGATCCCACTAGCGCGTAAAGCAAATAAACGCGGAGGTGGTGTACTTGTTTATATAACGGAAAATTTGAGGTTTTTTATTAGGCCTGAGATGAGTATTTCTGATGACAGTAAAGAAATTTTAATAATTGAACTTTTAACCAATAGTTCTAAAAACATACTTATAACCTGCTGTTATCGCCCACCATCAGGCCATATTGAAAGTTTTAATGCATTTTTAATTAATAACAACATTAAAAGTTAATAACAACATTAAAAAGTTTTACGATGACTTAATCGAACATGGAGCAATTCCACTAATTAACAAACCTACTAGAGTAACCTCAACTTCAGCTACCTTAATTGACAACATTATAACAACCGATGTTTTTAATGAAACTCTTAAAAAGGTATAATAAAAAGTGACGTTTCCGACCACTTCCCTATTTTTTTCTCTATTAATATTGACAACAAACTAATACAACAACATAAAAAAGTCATTATCAAACGTTTTTTCACCGATGCAAATCTAGCATCGTTTAAGGATCAATTATCTTTAATAAATTGGAATCATATAAACAGTTTATTTGAAGCTAATGAAGTATACGATACATTCTTTAAAACTTTCTATGAAATATATGATGTAAATTTTCCAAAACGTGAATTTATTATAACCAATAAAAGTTTAAAGTCACCATGGGTCTATAAAGATTCTAGGAAATCCTCAAAAATAAAGCAAAAACTGTATATAAAGTACTTAAAAAAACCAACACCAGAAAATAAAATTATTTATAAAATGTTTGAAAGTCAAAGAAAAAAATTTAAAAAAAGATATTATCATGATTTATTAGAAAAATATAAATATAATTCAAAATGCACATGGCAAATTATAAGTCAAATTACTTATTATAGTAAATTAAAATTATGCACTGTGCTTAACACTATAAAAGTTGATGGCGTATTTTTAAATGAACCCAAACAAATAGCAAGAGAATTAAATAAATATTTCTTGACTCTTGGCCCTAATTTAGCTAAAAATATTCCAAATATGATAAATCCAATAAACGACTACGTGTTTCCATTAATCTCTAGCTTAGATAAATTTGAAGTATCTTCTTCGGAACTTGAAAGTGCTTTTAAAATACTTAAAACTAATAAAGCAGTTGGTCCTGATGATATAAATTGTAATATAGTCATAGATTCACACGATACCATAAAACATATTATTTTTAAAGTTTTTAAATGTTCTATAAATCAAGGAATTTTCCCCGATCAATTAAAAATAGCCAAAATAACGCCTATATTTAAAGGAGGTGAACCATCAAATGTCAGTAATTATCGACCAATATCTATCTTCTCTGTTTTTTCAAAAATTTTAGAAATAATTTTGTTAAACCAAATATCTAATCATCTTGCTGTTAATAATATACTTTACGTAAATCAATACGGTTTTAAAAGAAATAACTCTACTGAACATGCAATAATTCATCTTACTCGTAGTATAACTGATTCATTCGAAAAGTCAGAGTTTACTTTAGGCGTCTTTATAGACCTATCTATGGCTTTCGACACAATTGACCATGAAATATTGTTTAAAAAACTTGAACATTATGGTTATCACCGGTAATGCTTTAAAACTACTAAAAAGCTATTTAAAACATCGCAAACAATTTGTTTATGTCGACGGATCTTCTTCACAAGATTATCAAAATATAACCTGTGGAGCTCCACAGGGACCTATACTAAGGCCCTTATTATTTCTGATTTATGTTAACGATCTCCATGAAGTCTCAAAATTAACAAGTATAATGTTTGCTGATGATACCAACCTATTCCTATCTAATAATAACATCAATAAACTTTTTTATGATATGAACATTAAACTAACAAAAATATCAGACTGGTTTAAGTCAAATAAACTTTCACTCAACATTGATAAAACTAAATGGATTATCTTTCATCCACGATTTAAAAAACATTTACTTCCAAGTAATATGCCTCTTCTTCATATTGATAATATTCAAATAAAAAGAGTAATTCTCACAAATTTTCTAGGTATCATTGTAGATGAAAATCTATCATGGAAGAATCACATCGGACATTTATGCAACAAAATTGTAAAAAGCATTGGAGTTTTATATAAAGCAAGAAGCGTTTTAAACAAACATTCATTAACTCAACTATATTACTCTTTTATTCACTGTCATATTAATTATGCTAATATTGCATGGGGTAGTACCCATAAAAGTAAATTAAAGCCACTTTATTGTCAGCAGAAGCATAAATTTCAAAAATCGTTTTACTCACTCAAGGCCACTCTTCTTTAACATGAATGTTTTTAATATGTATCAAGTAAATGTTTATAATGTTCTTTGTTTAATGTTTAAATGTAAAACCAACTCATCTCCATCTTTCTTTTTTGATTTATATTCTTTAAAAGAAAAAAATAAATATTCTTTAAGAAATGATAACTTTATTAAACAACCAAAATTTCAACAAACTTTGGTAAATTTTGCATTTTTTTTCGTGGAGCTTTTTTATGGAACCAAATAATTTTAAAAAATTTTGATTTTTCGCATGAATGGAATTATTATATGTTCAAAAGAAAACTAAAAATTGTAATTTTCTCAATTGAAAATATATTTATATACTTTTAATTATACTCAGTTTTGTCATGACTCATTTATATTTTACTTTTATACAATATTGATTTAAAGTTTATGTGAGAAACTATATTTAAACACCATTATTTGAATTTTGTTAAAAGTTACACTGACATTATTTGTACAGTAGTGATTTATTATTTACTTGTTTACTTTAATTTTTATTTTAACTGGTGACGCGGAAGTTATCGGACAAATCCTAATTTCATTATTTGAGCATAATAATTAGTTTTTGTGGTTTTATGCGTAGGCATAAACGTTCTATAAAATATAAACTTTATTATTTGAAACACAATTATTTAAAATGAGGTTAAATGCAGCTGAACGAGAATCTTTTCGAAAGCGACTAAAAATGTTTTTTGTATATAAACCTAATACAAAAAAAAAAAAAATCGTAAATCATTTTGAAAAGGAAGGATTTGCTCGAAGTACAATATATGATAACCTAAAAAGACCTGAAACTGTTCAATCGTTTTCTGATAGAAAGCACCCTGGTCTTCCGACATCCTGGACTAGAGAAAAGAAAGCCGAATTAACAAGACTTATCAACAATCGAAAAGGGGTCAGTCAGAGTAAAATAGGTATTAAATTCGGTGTAAATCAATCGACAATTGGTTGTCAGTTAAAAAAAATGAATATTAAATATAGAAAACGTGAAAAGACTCCAAAATACACTATAAAACAACAAATAAAGGCAAAGAAAAGAAGCAGGAAACTAGTTAACCAACTCTATAACACAAAATCGCTTCTAGTCATCGATGACGAAAAATACTTTTGTTTTGCAGGGGACAACATGCCTGAAATTTCTGGATACTACACAAACAACAAAAAGACATGTCCAGAAAGTGTTCGTTTTATAGGAAAAGAGAAATTTGCAAAAAAATTATTAATGTGGATAGCCATATCTGACCGTGGTATGTACGAGCCATTGTTTCGCACTTCCAAGGCTGTAGCGATCAATTCATCAATCTATATTAATGAATGTTTAGATAAACGACCTCTTCCATTTATTCACAGGTATCATGGAGACTTTAACTATTTATTATGGCCAGATTTAGCAAGTTTTCATTATTTTAAAGATTCTCTAAATTGGATGGACCAATATGTCTATTACGTTGATAAAGAATCCAATCCCCCAAATGTGCCTCAAGCACGACCAATTGAAAATTTTTGGGGACATTTGGCACAGAAGGTTTACGAGGGAGATTGGCAAGCTTCAACAGAGCAAGTTTTGATTGATTGCATTAAACTAAAACTACAAGAAATTGATTTAAACTTTTTACAGTCGCATATGAAAGGCGTCAGAGCAAAATTGAGATCAATTGCAGATGGTGGTGTTTTTTCATATAAAAAATAATATATTTTTATTAAAAGATAAATGCTTTATTTAAAAAAAATATAATAATAGTTTGTTTTTTTATTTATAAATAAGTTATTGACGTTTTTATTTTGTCCGATAACTTCAGCATCACCCGTTAATTCGTAATATTTGTAAATAATTTGTATTACGAACGGTATATACTTTTAATATTGAATTTAATTTTGTAATAAAAAAAATACATAACAAGATAAAAACAAAAATAAATAAATAAATAAAAAAAGTTATAAAAAAAGAAATTTTCGCTTATTTATTAATTAATTAACAATTAAGATTAGTGTAATTGTAAGATACATTTGAGTAACAAGAATCAGTGATCGTATAGATGCGAGTAAGATGCGAGACGTATTTGTTTATCAAGAATATTATGATATTATTGTTTTCGCTTGAGTTATGCGGTTCAGAAGAGTTGGTATTTTAATTCAAGCCATAAAGACCATAACTAAAGAAAAGTTTAAAATTTGTATTTATTAATTTTTGTTTTTTCTAAAATCTAAATTAAGTTCAAAGTTCTTCAACAGCGGCTCTCGGTGACAAGACCTGTAAGGTCTTCTTTGAGTATCCGCGTTCTTTATCTTTATTCTTTATTTTTTATTTTTAACGATTTCTTTGCAAGTAATTTTTCTTATTGATATATTTGTAAGTATGTATTAAATATTGTAAAAAAGAACAAAAAAAAAAAAAAAAAAAAAAATAAGTCTGTTTTGAACTAGATAATCAACGCTTTGGCAAAATTGAGATCACATCAATACATTGGTGAAATACTATAGAAGATGAAATAATATCAAAAGTCTCTATTAGATTAGTCACACATAATTTGTGGTGAAGAAAACCATAATAATTTGCAAAGAGCATTTTATTATCGTTAATGTGTTTAAAGATTTTGTTCTTAACAAGTATTTTGATTATTTTGCAGGCAACATAGTTTAGTGAAATAAGTCAAGAGTTTTCAGCATGTAATTTATAGTTTTTTTATAGACCGGACTAAAATTTGCTAATTTCTAGAGCGTGAGTAGTATTCCAGGTTATGAAAGATTTTTGTAAATGGAAAAAATATTTGTAGGGGTTTAGATTGGTAAGTTAATAATGTCTGAAATAGAAAAACCCAAGTTGTCATTATAAGTTCATTCAGGTTAGTATCACTTTTTTAACAATGGAAATTATTTAGAGGGATGTTAATATTATTTCTTTTTAAAGTGCCCTTTTTGCTTTAAATATTTAAGCTTTTACGGAACGATTAAGAAAATAGCAGTTTATTTTAAGTTTGTTATTCTTTCATTTAGTTAAACAGTTGATATACCAAGCGGATTTTTTGTTCGGATTAAGTTTTTAATATGTGGAGTAACCCAAGGATCATACGTTTTCTTTGTTTTATTAACCTTGGGGATAAAATATTTGCAGTACAATTTTTTAGAAATTAATAAATTAAACATTTGATCCGCGGTTTTATGCAGAAATAATATATTCCAGTTGGTTGATGTAATAAAGTTTGATATTGAATTGTAATCATATTGCTGTAACTAAACAACTGAGATTCACTTTCGGGAAACGGTTTTGAAACTAAAATTCCTCAAGTGATACTAAAGCGGCCCTTAGTATTATTACTTAATATAGCATTAGGTAACAATTTTAAAATAGAATTACTGGTGTAGGTAAATAACATGTCCAACATATGGTTTGAGCAACCGTAGGGTGTCGGGTCGTAGAAAATGTGATATGTTAAAATAACCGACAATGACGCAGCCATCATAGGGATTCCTAATTAAGCTATGAGTTATTTTGAAGGATTCAGCGTTTTATTATATTAAATTAGCATCATTTGGTCTATGTATAACCTAGATAAGTATGTATTTATTGTTAACTTTTACAGACACTAAAACTTGTTTGAAAAAAGTTTTATAGAACTAATTAACTTCATGAGAGATAAATACATCAGTAATGAAGATGGCTACACTGTCACCTCTACGTCCGTCTTAGCAATCTTTTTTTTAAAGTGAGTTATTGTTTTAATACAATAGCTTCACTATCGTACTTTGCGTTAAAACCTTACGACACCATAATTACCACTTAACTAAATTATATATTTGTTAGTTAATACAGTTTGTTTTAATTTTTTTGATATAAATAAATAAAAAGCTCACTATTTGAAGTATTTGTCAACATTATTATTAAAGCTAAAAAATTGTCTGAAAAAGAGTTTTTAGTTCTTAGCTATATAGTAATAGTTCTAAGCTATATTATAATAGCAAAAATTGCTAATGTTGCTATGTTTATATATATGCATATTATTTTTAAGAATGACAAATTTCAAAAAAAAAAAATCGAAAAAATTTTACTTGGGCCCCTAATAACTCTGGGCCCTTTGACGGGTGCGGGCCCTGGGGACCCGTCGCTACGCTACTGGTCGTATTGGTTCAAGTAAAACTTTTTATTTATCTAAAACAGTTTGTGATGATATAGTTTATCTGATGGCAAAAAATATATAAAGCAACGTATTACAATACATACTATATAATATAATAGTTTGTTGAGTAATTAATATCTCAGTATATAATATAATGATTTATTGAGTAATAATTTATTACTCAATAAACTATTATATTATATACTATATAATATAATAATTTATTGAGTAATAAATGTCTCAGCCGGCATTTAGTCCTAAAAAGACGTCTTTTGAACGCTCAAAAGACGTTCAGAACGTCTTTTGAACGTTCATAAGACGTCTTTTTAGGACCAAACGTTTGGGGAATTTGGTAAAAATGACTGCTTTTAATAATACTTTTGTAACTAATTTCTTTTATTGCAAATTCAGCAATACTGAAAAAACAAAGCAAAATTAAATGAAACTCAATAATGCAAAGCTAAATCAGCATATATACACATATACATTCATTTATTTTACGTTTCTTAATAAAGTTTTACCTGTCTGCGTCATTTTTTATTGTGTTTTTTTTAATTCTGCAAACATGTTTTTGAAATCTTTTTTTTAGATAAGCAAACTTTTAATAGCTGAGTCATCATAGCACACGTAATACGTGCATATTTAATAAAGCCATGAATTAAGCCAAAATATATTGATAATAACGTATTTTAAATGTAATATAATACCTAATGTATTAATATAATATATTGCCATTAATATATTATCATGGCAATGACTTTTCAGATTTTTAATTGAGTATATTTTATTTTTGAAAACCGATTAGTTAAATGAATTACTTATATGTAAAAATTAATTTTTAATAATTTAAAAACAGATCAAGCACGCAATGTGTCTGGATAAAATTAAATCTTTCCAAAACGCCCACAAAAATTTTGTCATTTTTTTACATTTTAATTAATTTCTAAAAAATATAAAAATAAAACTAAAAAAAAATAACTTTTTTTCTATATTATTTTACTTTTCTGAACTTAATAAATTACTGAACTTAAGTAATTTATTTTAAATGCACGTTTAAAAGCTAGAAATGTGCTACTATCTACTGATTTGATTTTCAAAATATATTACTTTTTACTTAACCTAAATATATATAAAAAATTACACATATAATTTATATGACGATATTTGCACCAAAGTTATTTTGTGACCAAAAGTTGTAATTGTATACACGAACGAAGAAATAGTTAAATAAAGCTATCTTTTGAAAAAAAAAGATGTACTTATACTATTCATAACATAAATAGTCATCATACCCAATATGTTGGATATGATGTTACGTTTTTTACGCTTAAGTTCAGCTAGTGCTTTTTTAAATTCGTATATTTATTTGCCGAACCCCATTGTTTTTACAATAAAATGGGTGGTTTTTATTTTTCTGTGAGTTTAGACCCTCGATGTTTAAAGTTGGCCATGGGATAACTCTGGCACCCTACCTATTTCGATTCAGAATATCAGATGGTATTAGAATCAATTAAAAAATATTACTTGTACTCTATTTCAAGATCTCATGGCTTGGCAGTCTGACTAAAAGAACAAATATTATAAAAATTAAGTTCAATAAATTGATTTTTTTGAATAATGATATTTCAAAGACTGAATCAGTTGCCGCCAACGATTTATTAAAAATAACTAGATATCTAACTGCCTTAAATTGGTATTATAAAAAGTAAAGCCAAAATCTGCGATTATGGGAAAGGAGGAGAGGGGGAAAAATCCTCACGCGATATACCAAAACAATAAACACTTTTAATATATATTGATATATAATATATCGTCCCCTCAGTATTATCTTGTTCTATCTACAAATGTAATAAATAAAATGTTCTATCTAATATGTAAAATAAATAAATAAAAAATTATATATAAATAAATACAATATTCTATCTAATACAATATATTATATCAGGTAGAACATTGTATTTATATATATATATATATATATATATATATATATATATATATATATATATATATATATATATATATATATATATATATATACATATATATATATATATATATATATATATATATATATATATATATATATATATATATATATATATATATATATATATATATATATATATATATATATATATATATCGTACACACAGATCAATGGTGCCACAAGTCCAAAAGTGTCAAACTGAGAAAACCAGGGTTGAAGTTTTAAGTTTTTAATATTTTTTTCCAACTAAGAGTGCCATTTGTATCTGTCATTTTGTAAACATTCGTTTTAGGCTTGTGGTTTTTGTCACCATGTACAATACATTACATACTATCAAATAACATTCATAACTCAATATCCATAATTTTTGACTTGTGGCACCCTTGATCTGGGTGTACGATATATATTGTATTTATTTTATATATTAGATAGAACATTTTATTTATTACATTTGTAGATAGAACAAGATAATACTGAGGGGATGATATGTATAAAAAACAACACTAAATTAATTTAATTTAGTTTTAATAAACCAACCCTCAGATATTCTAAAGAGTTTTATGTTTATTGCTTATATTTTGAAAAATTCAATTATCATTCAATTTTTTTAATGTAAAATGATTTGTTTCTGTTTATTTATTCTGTTATACAGACTGTATGATTTAGACAAGTCTGTATCATAAAAATTAAATGAACAAAAATATACATTTTATTTAACATACAGTGTGTGATTTTTAAAATTAAACTTAACATAAGGTTTGATTGGACTTCAATCTTACGTAATCTGTTAACATTTTATGTGCCAGCTTTTTGTGCTGCCATCAATACTTTAATACATACACCACCTATCTATAGATATCATAAGAATAAATATATATACATTCGATTCAAGTATTGTAATAAGTTAAGGAAAATAAATAGTTCAAACAATGTAATTCTGAATGAACTTGAATTACTGGCAAATAGATAAATTTATAACAATATTCTTCGAGATTTTCCTAAGGAAAGTTGTTTAATAATTTTTCCAATGTTGATTTTTTTCGCCTTCTTGTTTTCAATGGAGAGTATCGCAAGCGACGTCAATCTTTCTTGCGTTATGTGCGTAGGTAGGTTTAAATTAACTTCAACTTGCTAAAACTACGTTCACAGCTGACCACTCCCAGGAAAAAAAGTTTTATTGAATTTCTTTAAACTTTTGGAACATATGGTCAATAGAAATTCTATTAAATTCTATAAAATTTCTATAGAATGTGTTATTTTCTATAAAATTAAAAGTAGAAAAAAAAGTTCTATTGGAATTTCTATAGAAATTAACAGAGAATGTCAATGAAATTGTCTGCAATATGCGAAGTGCTATCCACAGATTAGTAAAAGGTCTTTTCTAATTATATTGAATGCTTCTAATGGTGACAGTGTCTTGTTGGCCGCCTTATGCTTCTGCTCGCACCATTTTTTCAAAAACAGTATTTGACAAACTGACGTGTATAAGTTTATTTTACCATTCTTTCCCATTTATATGTGAAATGTTTTTCACAGTCAGATGTCCTTGTGACAATTTACATCCCTCTTTAAGTTTTTTCCTTTGCTGGTTGTTTTTTTAGGTCAAATAGGAATCCCGACTTTGACTTGTATTCAGAGAACTTTTCCATCCTGTCTTTTAAAGATGACTCATTGTGTCAATTGGAGCCAAAAAAAAAAATTTTTAAGATTCTTTGTATTCTTCTTTTTTTTCATAAAAAAATAAACTTTTCTAATTTCTCTACCGCTTTTCTCTAAACAGTGGTTTGATGCTAACTTCCTTAGCTATTTCGTTTGCTTTAGAAATTAAGCCACTTAACCCTTTTTCTCAAAAGTTCTCCACAAACTTAATGCAACTTTTTAGCTGCTCAGAAGTCAAAAAATGTCTGACGACCTCCCCTGAACAATTTTTCTCACTAAGTTTATTTGAAACAGAATTAAAAAAAAACAAAAAAAAAACAGGTTATGCCAGACTATTAGGCTTACTAAAAGTGAGAAACCTTCTATATTCATCTGCATTGACTTTGCCTCTGATGAAGTTGATGCATAATCAGATTGTTCACTAAACTGTTTCAGAGCTTCCATAATGCCACTGTATTGATATCAAATTGATATGGAATTTATCATAACTTCCCAGCTGGTTTCACTAAGGAGTTATCATTGCTTGAGTGAGAACGAAGGTAAAAGGCGTCATTTTTCAGGGAACAGTCTTTGTAGTAAAATAATTTTTTATTTAACATTGCGTAATTATCATAATTAAAGTTAACCAATCACATTTCACGTATAACAAAAATCATCCAATGATATTGTTTCAAAACGTTATAAACGATTGCAAATAAAAGATGGAAGTTTAAGAAATTCGTAAATAATATTTTGAGTTAGTTTATTGTTATTTTTTTGTTGTGCTTTTGAACGACTAATAATAAATTTATAGATTAAAATTTAACTAATAATTGTCTAAATAAGAATTTGATAGTATTTTTTATTTTTAGGATTATTTATTTTATTATTTATTTATTTTTCTTCAGTTTTTTAGCGTATATAGTTTTACTATTTTTTGTTAGTCATTTATTATTATTTTTTTTTTAGTTAGTATTTGTTTTTAGTTATATATAAATTTGTATACAGTTATATATAATTTGTTTTTATTTTCATTTTAGCCATTTATTATATATGTTTTATTCTACCGAGTATTATTATTATCTTTTTTAATCCTTAGTTTTTTATTTTGGTTTTTTTTTTTTTGACAAAGGTAATTTTTTGTTTTGTTTGAAATGTTTGTTGTAACTTTTGTTTTGTTTTGATTTTGGCAGTGTTTTTCTGTTTATTTATTTGATTATAATATTTGCAAATATTTTGATTATTATATTAAAACAACTATGATTATATTAATACATTTACTAAATCTTTATAATTTTTTTAGCAATAGTCGTTTTTATGTCATCGTTAATTGTTACACTTTGTCAGTTCATTACTGTTTGTAACTGTAACTTTGTATGTAAAAACGATTGATGTATGGAAAGTTATACCGATTTATTTAAATTATTATAATTACTTTATTATCATTATTATTATTATTATTATTATTATTATTATTATTATTATTATTATTATTATTACTATTATTAATATTATTATTATTATTATTACTAAGATTAATTGTATATAAATAAACTATTTTTTGAAGGTATTTACTTGAGATTAGTATTTCAATACTATTTGTAAATAGCCGTGAAAATTTATTTTCAGAATATTTATGATTGATGATTGAATTGCCGGGTTTACAATAAAAAAGTTTTATATTTCTATATTTGATTTTTAGTTCGGCAAAAATACTCCAACACAAAATAAAATCCGACAAAAACTACTCCAACACAAAATAAAATCCTGGAGGGATTTAATAAGTTCCTGGCCGAAATAACAGTTTTAAAGAGCGTAACTAACCTATAGCTGAACAGGCAAGCAAAATATAAGGTTCAAATAGGTAGAAGAGATTAAGGTAGAGTGACCCACTTTTACTCTACACACTTTAATTGTGTAATGAATTTAAAGCACATTGAAATACATTAAAAATAAACATGTATAAATTACAATTTGCAGGTTATAATAATAAACAAAGATAAAACATGTTGATAATTGTAGTAATAATTAAAAGAAAATTTACACTTTGATATTTATACCTATAATTGAGGTAAGCAAGAAACAATTACTTCGCCTTAATCGTGATTTTTGTTTTAATTAACTTCTTGATTGATCGAATAGTTGTTAAAAACATATCTAAAACTTTTCTTTTATTAATCCATTTCGATTACAACTCTCGAAGCTTATTGATTACGTTTTAAAGTTTTTCATTTTTTTGCGAAAGCGCCATTTTGACTTGCTTCTGAAATAATTATATTACAAAGACTGTAACGCGATTTTAATTCATTTTCGGCTTTGTTCTCCCTCCAGCTAAGCTATTATACCTCCTTAGTTTCACAAACTTGCTTCACGATTAGTGCTTTGAGATTTTTAGTGACATGGTCACTAAAAATGTGTTATTGCTTAAAGATGGAGATGTCTCATGCATGTAGGTTCACTCTGTGAACTTTTTCCAGTTGTTGAAAGCTTCTTTTTTTTCCAAATAATGATTTGGAGTTGGGTCAAACAAATGGAAGCTGAATCAGTTTTTGGAGAGTATATAAGTCCTCTTCACTTGTTACCGTTTCTTGTTGAATTATACAAAAGAGGTCACTCAATTTTTTACCTCTTGGTTAGATTTAGACTTAGTGGAGATCTCACTAAAAGTTTTTAAGGAGTTTTTATCACATAAAATATTTGATTTACAAGGTTGTGAAGAACTTAAAAAAACGAAAAAAATATGTAAGCTTTGACACTATACTTAACACACTTCATGGGCTTCTTCAGAGTACTAGGCTAATTTTCTTCTCTGAGCACCTGACAGTTCTTTTGACATTTTCAAAAAAAAATATTAAAATTCAAATTAACAGTGCAAAATATAGTTTACATTTCTGGAAACATAAATTCTCCTAAATGTAAGTTTTTTAATTTATCGTTAATGTCACTACTAATTTGTTACTTACTACTGTCATGCCAATTTATTTTATTGTTCGCGCAAAACAAACATGAGTTCAGCGTTAATTTAAAAAAATCATTAAAACAAACAACATTAAGTGTGGAATGCAAGAAGCAAACTTTAAATTTGAAGTCATACTTCAAATTTGAAATTTGAGCAAATGCAAAGCGGTTTTCAAGTAACAGCTTACTTAAGAACAGCTTACTTAAGAACGGCTTACTTTTTTTTTCCAAATGCAAATTTCTATTTATACTTCAAATCCACACTGGGCCAGTAGGTGGACAAAATGGAAAAAAATTTTAGTTGTCTAATCTTAAAAACTTTTATAATTTTAGTATCTATATATATTTGGAGAAATTTATTGGTAATTTATTTCTATTAAATCAAATCAAATCAAATGTATTCTGAAATAGATTATACATTTCGTGGAATATTTAGATATAGTACAAGTAATAATTTTAAGTAAAGTTACCCTTAGTTACCAGGACTCTGAGCATTTGAATATTGAAATTAAAAAAATTAAAAAATATATATAAATTAGTAACTTTTGTTACATCAACGTTGTATGATATTTTAATTACATCTACGATTTTAAAACAAAAAATTAGTACATTTTATTTTGGAGTATTTAGAGATAAGAAAAACCATTGTGTGAAATAAAATTTGTCATAGCATGTTATCTCAGTTATACTTTGAAAATCACAGATTAAAAAAAAATCTTTAAGAAATATATTTTTTGCCGCACTATAACTAATAATTACCACAATTTGCTGTGTGCTATCTTATATTTATTTGAACTATATGATGCTTCAATCGAGTTTCCATTGATTGCTCGTCCCCTTAAATCCCCGTTCAGATTTTATTTATGTTTTAACTGGTTGCTATGGTAGTTAATTTTGCATAGCAACAATCCATTTTGACATTAACGTTATTTTTACAGTATTTTATTTGCGCTAAATACACAATATTGTGCGTATGTATTAAAATAAGATTCACGATTCTTATGACGTTAACTTTATTGTTGCTATGGATACCTTACTTTGCATAGCATAGCAACAACATATTTTCGGTAGTTGTTTGTAATTCAATTACTAACACTAACAGTAATTTAATTACTTTTAATTTTAATTACTAACATTTGTCGTAACTTAATTACTAACAAGAATTAGTACCCTATGCGGCATATATATTATAATATTACCCTTTTAAATACAAAATATTTGTTAGAAGAATTATTTAGATATGGTTTTATTAAACTTTGACATTCATAATTCTCTCCAAAAGAACTGTAGTATTTCAAGTATTTCTTAGTATTTCAAAACAAAATATTACTGAAGAAATTTATTCAGCCAAAAGTTTCTGAATTTAAAGACGTTGATTTTGGGCATGCTGTTCAACGATTTGTTAACTTGTATAAAAAAAAGTGGAATTCTGCAAACTATACTGTCAAAAATTTTGAAAAGAAGTTTGTGAACTGGCTTAATAAACACTTAGTTGTCAGTAAAAGACAATGAACCAACTGCAAGTAGACGTGGTTGAAAACCAGTTACATTTGATGATAGTTATACTAAAACTAAAAAATGGCGTACATCTGGTATACTTGAATCTCATTCATCCAATGAATTATTTTTTGCTGATAGTAAAAAACTATGAGATGAATCTATTGTTATTGCTGCCAAGGACGTTTTAAATATTTCAAATACAGATAAAGCAAGTAATTATTTAACAGACAAAGCACTGTCTTTAATAGTTGATGCCAGCCTAACACAAGCTTCATATAAATTGATTAAAAGCAGAGCCTTTGGTGAAAGAATATAACATCTACCCCGCTTACAAAGAGGTCAAAGTTGCAAAATTGATATGTTATTCTGAAAATATAACAGTTTTATTTCAGTTCATTTAAAAGATTTAATGATTCATACTTTACAAAGAATCTGTGCGCTTCAGGAACCTGTGCTGAGGCACTCAATATTGAACGACAAATCAATAAAAGCAATCACACTCACATGTAAGGTTTTGATGATGCTACTGGCTAAAGCATTTATAAAAATATCAAAACCTTTTATTCAGATTTTACATTACCGTGGTAACACTCTCTTTAGGATATGAAATAGACTGATCATTGTTTTGACACTGTTAGACTATATGTGTCTCTTTATCCATGGTATTACATGGCTCAATCAGTTTATAAAGCATTGATACATGGGCATCACATAATTAAAAGCCGTACATTACCCATCGAACTTATGTCCGAAGAAGCTCAAGAGGCTAGAAATAAACACTTTACTTCAAATCTTATTGCGAAAATTTCAGCCGAAAAAGAGACAGCAGAGCAACAAATACTAATCAAATCAATAGACTCCTAGTTTCCAGTGATCCTGTTATTTCATCACTGCGTTAGTCAACATCAAGCCTAACAAATCATAAAACATTTCCTTCAGATGTTTTACAATTATTTAAACAATCTTTAAACGATATTATTTTTTTATAATTTTTGATAAAATTATATGTTGACAATATTTTCTTATTATAATTTTTATATAATAATTATAATCTTAAATTATAATTTTTAATAAAATTTTATGTTGACAATGTTTTCTTCCACAATTATTTGTTTAGATTATTGCTAAACCATTATTTACCTAAATACTTAATTGTTATTCAATACAGGTGGGTCGAAAATTCGATAAAATTTTTTTTAAAAATCAATTTACCCCTTTGTAACTAAGGAAAGTATCTGGTAAGTAAGCGATATAAGTATCCATAGCAACTAAATAATAAAAATTTATCACTTTTATAAGAAATGTGATCTCATATTGGAAATGTGATCTCATGCCAAATTTAGTGAAAATAGCACTCGTAAAATAACTGCAAATACCAAAAATAGGTTGTTGCTAAGCAAAATAAAGGTATCCATAGCAACGAAATAAAAAATTTTTGCCTTCATAAAAAGCGCAGACTTGATATTAGTACTCATGCTAATTTTAGTGAATATAGCCCTATTCTTAAATTAGTTATGAATTTTGTCCAGTAAAAGTGAATTCTGACCCACTGTGAAATCTGAAGTCTGACTAAAGTGTAATTTAAGAAGCAAATTTGAAATGAATTCGTTATTGGAAAATCAGATTTCAAGTCGTTTTTTGAAGTTCGGTACCGACCAGTCTTAAAATCAAACTTGAAATAAAAAAACAATTCGCCATTATCATTTTGTAAAAATGTGATGAAAAGTTTTATAGAATTTTCTAGTGAAATTCAAATTAATCATTATTATATACTATATAAATACATTAATACAACAGTACAACAACTGTCATTTGCATTTCGATTTTATGCTACTGATTCATCTTAATTTATAACTCCGTTCCTCGGTCTGCATTTGTTAAACTGAACTTCATATATTGTATGGACATTTATTTTTATGACGCCCGATTGCAGATTCTTCCCATTTTTCTTCAAATACATTGTTTTTTATATTTTATTGTTAAAACATCAACACAAAATAAAATCTCATACAGTATAGTGCAAATTAATTGCTTCAAAACCTACTAAAAAACCATTACTTACAGAAACCATGAAAAAGAAGAGTCTTTAGTGGGCAAAGAAATACAAAAAGTGGACTAAAAAAAATTTGAGAAAGTTGTAATTGTTAAATTTACAGTTATTTTATTTATTATATTATGAAATCTATCTTTAAACACAGAAGATATTAAATTGAAGAGACCTGATAATTGTTAATTTATTTTCTTTAATAACGGTCTTGATAAATGTTAACTTGTTTATTTATCGATTGCAGGTTTTATTTTGGGACAAATCACATTTTGAAGTGCATGGCCAGCGATCAAAGTTTGTTTGTCGCTCTGATGGTGAGTCTATAAGACCTGGACACTAGGGGGTTGATTTTTTTACAACTATACATGGGTATAGTGCCAAAATCTGACATTCTACATGAGATTACCAATTGCAAAAGTTTTACTGACTAAAGTTTCAAAAATGTCCCCCGTAAGTAAAAAAATATAACGTAAAAATCGACAAATTAACAGAAAAATAGCAATTTATTTTTACAAAACTTTCTGTTCATTAATATACAAAGATCAATTGTTTGTGCAATTTAAAAGTTGTTGTGCAGAATAAATCTGAAGTTCATCTTGTCAATATCTTTTGCATAAATTTCTTGCATAATTTTTATAGCTCTTTCCGCACAGATATTAGATCTCTGAATTCCTTGTATGCGACTGGGCTCCTGGGACCAAAATGTTTTCAAGGTTTTCATGGCTGTAGTTGAAGTTATTGCTTGCTCTAAATTGTTAAAATTATGTTCTGAGTATTGCATGTCAGAAAACCATATATCAGACCAGGCTGATGTAATGAAGTCACAAACCATGCGAAGTTGATTATTATTCGACTCATTTAAAATATATGCCAAAAGAGCATAGATTGCTTTTGAATTCCATCTGGCATTGTTCAATGATGGCAGACTTTTAAATTTTATAGCCGGATAGCTACCATTCACCTTCATGTATCGGTAACTTTGTACCAACTCAAACAAAAAGTCCATATCATCTCTCCATTTATTAGTCTTTACTTCACAAATTTTTTCACCTTGCTTAAAGTTTGATTTTAAATTTTCATAGTTTTTTTGAAGGTTTACAATAAATTTGTAATGTATTTCTGGTGATGAGCTTTTTCCTTCATCTAAAATTTCATTCATGGAATGCTTCAAAATTGTGTCTAACACATGATGCTGACAACCCATAAATTGAACTGGTTCAAGTTTTTTTTTATTTAAATTCTCTTTGAAGTTGGCTTACAACTCCATTTTTACTTCCAGTATTAACACTTGTGGTATCAGATATTATAACTTTAATACTACTCCATAGTTGAAATTTATCTAGCACTTCAGCTATTCCACTGTAAATACTATTAGCTTTACCATCACCCAGTTTCAAAATGGCTAACTTGACCTCCTTTTCTGCATTTTTTAAAATCAAGACTTGATACTCAATCCCGGAAATTCTTTTACCATCAAAATGCAACACCCAATCATCATTTTTTGAGCTTCTGACATTGTAGCTCTTTAAACCCCAGATTTGGATGGTGCTTGCACATTAACACCACATTCAGATAAATTTTTGCAAACTTCTGCTGATCTCTTAATACTTAGTTTTGACTTCTTAACTAAGTTAACAGCAACAGTAGTGTTCTCATATTTTCTCTTTGTTTTTTGGCCTGGCGAATTATAATCAGAATCTTGCTCATCATCTTGTTCATTGTCTCCTTTATTGTCATCACTGACCTCTACTGTACCTGTTTCAGCTATGATAGTTCTCTTCTTGCCAGCTTTAGATGAATATACTTTAACAATTTTTGATGTGCAATAACCAGCTTGACCATCAGTTTTCACCTGTAATATATAAAATTCTTTATCTTCATTGCTAAGCCAGATACCATTCACTTTGGTTATATCAAATAAATAATCCCACTTTTCTTCAAAACATTGTTTGGATTTTTGAACAGAATGATATTTCTTAATAAGAATTTCTACTTTTTTTGTTATAGACCTTTCATTAATTTTTGGTAAACTCAGTTTAAGCCATAAATCAGATAATTCTGCGCCAACCATTTTACACCTGGAATACACTGACTTCTCTAAATTTGATAAGTAATTATACCGACCAATAACAGAATATGCTTTTGGCATTTTATTCATAATGCCAAGTGGCTTCAAAACTTTGTGTATGTGAGATCTTGTTGATTTTGATTTCTCAAAGTGGACTAGATTTTTTGTCCAGGCTTTGATATTTTCAGGTTTTTTAGCTATCTTGGAGCTTATTCTGGACATTCTGAAATATAAAGTAAATTGAAATAATTTTAAGTTACATGCAAAATTAAAATAAAATCTAGTAAACACAAAAAATCACCTTGATTGGAACACGTTTATCTTGACTGCTAATGACAATAATTCAATCTTGTGCTTGCAGAAATTGATAACATCGGATGCATTTAAACAATGTATACTCAAACTTATATACTTATATGTTTGTTTATTTGTATCACGCTACACCAATGATATTGTAACTATTATAATTACAATATCTTCGTGCTACACATTAAAAATTGTAAAAAAACATTTACAATTTTTTATTTTCATATTACAATTTCATATTTACGGGTGATATTTTTGCAATCAAATGTCTTAAGGTATACATTTTTATAAATAAATATAAAAATGTCAGCTTTTAAAAATATACCCATTGATTTTTAAAAACAAAAGTTGAAAAATCAACCCCCTACTGGACACATTGAACAGTATACCAAGAATCCAGAAAAGAAGATGTTTTAGGATTGTTTCTCTGCTGTTGGATCTGGTTACTAACACGATGAACTCTGATACTTATATTGAAGTTCTGCAAACACATTTAATTCCAGAGATGATAAAGTGTTTCCAAATGAAAACGGAATATTG
The DNA here is from genome assembly GCF_038396675.1 of Hydra vulgaris. Lineage (NCBI taxonomy): Eukaryota > Metazoa > Cnidaria > Hydrozoa > Anthoathecata > Hydridae > Hydra > Hydra vulgaris. The sequence continues at coordinate 22,873,457 of NC_088929.1, forward strand.
CAGCAGGGTTTAACCCCAAGCCATACATCCAAAAAAATCAAGAAATTCATGGAAGAAATTAGTATTAAAACACTAAAATGGCAACTCCATAGATTTCAATCAAATTGAGAATATCTGGGCAATTGTAATAAAAAAAGACTGCAAAAACATGACTGCGCAACTAAAACAAAGCTTATCATAACTATCCTTCAGATTTAGTTTGAAGACCCACAAATCCAAAACATTTGATACATTCTATGTTGAATTCTTTGCAGTTAGTCATTTGGCACCCCTTGGATATCTGCCGCCCGGGACAAACTGTCCCTCGCGACCCTCCCCCCCCTCCCTCTCGGCGGCAATCATTACAATATACACTTCATGTTTATATCGATTTATCAAAAACTTTTGACACTTTCAATCACAATTTTTTATATTAAAAAACTTCTACGGAATAAGTAGTAAATTGATAAAATGGTACACAAGCTACTTGCCAAATAAGAAGCAGTTCGTTTACTGCTAGGGATGAACTACTTTCTATTGGTCTCAAAAATAAAACATTATTTGAAATAAAATGTGGTGTTCTGCAGGGTTCTATCCTTGGTCCACTCCTTTTTTTTAGTATAAACTAATAATTTAAATAAAGCTTTCGATCTTATGAGCACCATGTTTGCTGACAATACCAATTTATTTCCATCAGACAAAGACAGAAACAAACTTTTCTTAAATATGAATAAGGAACTTATAAAAATTTATACTTGGTTCAAATGCAATAAATTACCCTTAAATTTTGACAAAACAAAATAGATTCTTTTCCGTTCCTCAACAAAAAAAAGGTATTTTGCCAAAAGATTTGCCTAAACTTTTTGTTGATAGAGTAGAAGTTAAAGAAGATTCAATTGTTAAGTTCCGTGGTATTTATCTTGATGAAAATCTGTCTTGGAAAACTTGTATTGATTAAACATCAACAAAAGTTGAAAAAAATATTGGAACCCTATAGAAGGCTAGAAATGATTTAAATAAGTATAGTTTAAAACAACTATACTACTCATTTTTTCATAGCTATATAAACTATGCCAATATTGCCTGGGAAAGTACAGGTAAAAGTAAGTTACGACGTCTTTATAAGCATCAGAAACATGCAATGCGCGTAATGTATTTTATAAATCGTTTTTCAAATACGAAACCTTTATTCAAAGATATGAATGTTTTAAACGTTTATGAACTTAACGTTTATAATACCTTATGTTTTACGTTTTGTCGTATGAATAACCCATTATTAAATATTTTAAAGATATATGCACTCTTAGAGCAAGAAATAAATATATTATTTTTGCGACATAATAGCTGTTTTAACGAACTCTTTTGTCAAATAAAGTTTAATCAGTTTTGTATAACTGTTTTTATGCATATGATAATGACATGAAATAAATGTAAACTGAAAAATTTAATTATATATTTATTATTATTATATAAAAAAATATTTATATATATATTTTTTATATAATAATATAGAGGATATATATATAAGCTATCTTTCTATGAAATTGAAGTTTTATTTATATATAAACAGTATTTTAAAATTTTTCAGATTTATGAACTTTGAAGATTTCCTGGATATATTGGAACAATTGATGGAACATATCTTATAACATGTCCTGAAGTAGAAAATGCAGAATAGTATCGAAACAAAAAATGATATTTTTCTTTGAGCTGCCAGATAATTAAAGGTCCTTCAAAAGAAATTTTGTCTGCAAGTATTCAATGGGCTAGATGTTTTCAAGGATCTTGAGTTTTTACCAATTCAGTCATTAAACAGGTTTCAGAAGCTACTTAGTACATCCATTTTGTAGGAGACAACGTCCCATATTATCAGGACAAGTGTGACAGTAGAATATTGGTATGGAATTTTAAAAAAGAATTTCTTTGCAATATCTTTCTACAAATAAAGCCGAAAGTTTTTATAGACATTATTCTATCTTGATTTACATCACAACATTGTCTTTCTACAAAATGACCTTTTTGGGTATACGATGAAACGTAAAATTATAATGAGTAAAAATAGCTCCGAAGCATCTACAAGAGATTTTGTTGGAGAAACAAAAAAAAAATTAAAATAGTGACTCAATTCTTTTTATAAATATTTAACTTATCAAAGAAAAAAAACATAAACAATCAAAAAGTATCAACAAAGAAAATCTTTTTTATTGATAAAGTAAAGAAAGAATTATTGATAAAGTTAGATTATTGATAAGTAAAGATTATTGATAAAGTAAAGAAAGAATTCAATCTGAAAAAAAAGTATTATCTTGCAAAATAGAAATAACATTCAAAAACATAGAAATTCTCTTATAAAATAATCCTTAAAATTGTGTTTAATATTTTTATTCATTGTCAATATTTTTTTAAATTTTCATTTTAACGTCATGTTACTTATGCTATTTTTTTGGCTTTTCTGGTACTTTAAGTTTTCTGATAATTTCAGGAGACCTTACTTCAAATATGAACTTCAGTGACTTATTTGGTAATTTGGTATATAGTAATGTTGATATTGTTAAATGTTATATGTAAAGAGCAAGAAAGAAAGCTAAGTTTGTTTTGTATCAATAGTTCTTAAAAATTTACTTGTGGACATTTTTAGGATACAACTATTGATACAAACGTAACTTTAAGCTTTTTGAAAATTTAATAAAAGTTCTAAAATTGCATTATCCTCATAAAATTGCATTGCCCCTCAATTATTTTAAATTGAGGGGCATTTTTTTGCAAAGCATCCTTATTTGACATAAGTATAAACGCACAAATGTTTGGAGTTTGCTCCGTGTCTGGAGATTATCTCAAAGAACAAAAAAAGCTAGATCCGTCTCAGATCTATACAGATTTTGATCCTATCGTTCAACTACTGACTTATTAACCGTTATAACAAAAAAAGTCAAACTCCCAACGTAATTAGTGTTTGCTTACATACATTATTAGTTAACGTAATTAACGTAATTAATGTTTGCTTTGCAGCTTTACTGGAGTAAAAATTATTTATAATAAAAATTTCAACAAAATAAATGAATTATAGCAACAAGGTTGCTATAATTCGACATATATGCTTTGACATATTTCGACATATATGCTTTGCTGATAACTGCATAGCATATATGCCATTTGAATGTTAAATTGCTGTTACGTATAGTTAAGTGCTGTTACCCTAACCCCTGAAGTATTTACGTCGAATGTTAAGTAGCTGTTACGTGTTAAAGCCTTGGACTAAATAGAAGGTAACACGAGCATTTTCAGTTAAACCCAGTGTTTTATTAAATTACCAAGTTTTAATAAAAATAAAATAAAAAAGTAAAATTTGTTATTTTTGTAACAGCTTTTGATATATTTTTGTAAGTTATTATTTCAAAGTATAAAACTCAGATATAATATTTGAAAATAAATTATAAATTTGTTTTATTTAATAGGCTTTCCCTTCACAAATACTCTGCCGCTATTGGTTGCAAAGTTTTATTTTCCGATTACGCCAACAAACCAACATCATTTAAGTTTTTCAAGTTTGACTTTGTAATGCGCGATCTTGAAATTTTTAAATTTTGTTTACGCATTTGCTCGAGCTTTTTTTGAAGTCTAACTTGACAAAGTCAAACTTCAAGTCAAACTTCACTCAAATTCGCTTCTTGCATTTCACTCGGAGTTTATTGATTTTTAAGCAAGCGTGCAGTTCAAGATTCTCGCTTCTAGTGGTACTGTATTAACTAAATATCAAGTTTTCAAATGTATTGGTTCGAAAATGGAAAAGTCTAGAGTAGGTAAAACTTTACACACAAGAAAATATCATCAAAATGAATTTATTAGATATTGTCTCAAAAAAGGTTTAACTGTTGGTTCAAAATTTCCACAAAAAGTTGAACTTCTAAGAAGATATTTGCACTTCCGAGAGATTGACAATGTTAGTCAAAAAAGATCGTCTTTAACTTGTGATATTTTTTACCAATATTTTAATTGAGCTTAAAGAGATGAAAAAAAAAAGGGAAGAACAAGAAAGAGATTGGGGAGGAATTCCAATCAATATAGATAGCAAATGTCAAGACTATTTCTTAAAAGTGTTTGTTGAACGGAAAAGTATAAAGAAAGCAGGAAAAAGATGCACAAAGGAGACTCGTGAAATGATCAGGACATTAGTATTACGGCGATCTTAAATTTCAACTTGGGAAGGGGCTGTTCTTACAAAACCAGAGGAGATATCCACAGGTAAACAAAACTACTTAAACATGATTAAAACAAAACAAACTTTTTGTGAGCGTAAATTGAAGAAACTAAAATCGTTAAAAAAGTATAGCAAAACAAACTTTAATTTAATGTAAAATCGTTAAAAAATATATATATATATAACTATTTTTAATTTATATTAAATGGATTAATAAAGTAAATAAATATATAACATATTTAAAAAAATATTTTAATAACAACATTTTTGAAATGAACTAAAAAGTAAAAAATAAACTTTTTCTCGAGTTGAAGTATTCTTGAAGTCAAGTACTGAAAATATTGGGCGGCTAAGGTTTTAAATGGTTAAGATATTTTAAAATTTAAGAACCAAAAATTAGGTACAATCCGATGAGCGTCCAACATTTTCAGTCATTGACTTTAATGGATACTTCTGGTTGTCTACTTAGCCTTGGATCCCGAGAAAAAGTTTATTTTTACTTTTAACCCATTTAAAAAATGCTATTTTTAAAAAGTTTATTAATTTATTTTTTAGATTTGGGGAGGATACCACTGCACTACCACGCTAAAAGCGGAACAATCAAGAATCTCTACAGCTGAGACTGTATACTGGTGTAACGTCTAGTCTTACAAAAATGGGGTGAACTCAATGAATTAACTGCATAACTGTGCGGGGAGACTTGAAGAAATGGAACAAAAAGTTGATATGTCAACAAAGACAATTTTAAAAAATCTGCTGCGGCGCCCGGGTTAGCTTGCCCCGGTTGCCCTTGCCTTCCTTGGAACGCCCTGTTATACTTTTATTAAATTTAGAAATGTTTTTGAGCATTTCTAAATTATTAAAATTATAACTATACCATGTAAAAATAACAAAACTAAAAAAATACCATGTAAAAATCACAAAACATAAAAAAGTTTAGTAGCGTAGGCCAACGGATTGGTTTTTCTATATATATATATATATATATATATATATATATATATATATATATATATATATATATATATATATATATATATATATATATATATATATATATATATATATATATATATATAGATATATATATATATATATATAGATATATATATATATATATATATATATATATATATATATATATATTTATATACATATAATTTAAAAATGCTATATATATATATAATTTAAAACAGTTATAATCACAGATTATAACTGTTTGTAAAACTCAATCGTAATAAATGCTTTAGGTTTTATGGTAACGAATATAAAAATATTTTAATTTAAAATTTAAAATATTTTTAATTAAAATTGAAGATGTTTTAAATTTTTTATTAAAAATACAACAATGTTGAACTCTATATATATAAATAAATTTTTTTCTTTGCCTTTGATGATTTATTGCTTTTTACATGTCTTTAAATATTTAGAGCAGTCTAACCAATGTGTAAACTACGCAGCAAGCTTATAGGCATGGCGTTGCATTAAGTTCAAAAAATAAAAAAATTTTCTAAATTATGACACCTCCATAAAATATAAGGAAAGCAGTGGCTAGACAAACTTTAATACTGTATCCAAAACGGTAATTAATTACTACACCTGTCCAACAACATTTGTAAATTAGTCCAAGATCATCTGTACACTTTTGTCCAAGATCATCTGTATTTTATTTTTACTCCAAAAACATCTGTTCAAAATCATCTGGAAATTTAATGACCTTTTTTTTTAGAATGACGTAAGTACCAGCGATGGATCCAAGGGGGGTACGCATCCCCTCCACCAGAACCTGAAAGTCCTAAAATATCTTAGAAATTGAGGACCTTATTATTATTACCTTAAAAATATTTCAACATCCCCCCCTCCCAACCAAAAAATAGCACCTGAAAGAATTTCCTCCAGATGTAACTACATCTGAAAAAAACCATTTATGAAATTATATCTTGTTAAAATAATCCATTTATATTTAAATTTTTTTCCAGATGTAACTTAATTACATATGGAAAAAAATATTAAATATAAATGTATTATTTTACCCAGATGTAGTTTCATATATGGTTTTTTACAGATGTAGTTTCATCCGGAAAAAATATTAAATTTTTACAGATGTAGTTAAACTACATCTGAAAAAAACTATATACGTAACTACATCTGGTTAAAATAATGCATTTATATTTAATATTTTTTCCGGGTGTAACTACATCTGAAAAAACCATTTATGAAACTACATCTAGTTAATATAATGCATTATAATTTAATAGTTTTATAAAATCCTGTTGTTATATTTAATATGATTGAAAAGATGCAACTTACATCTGTGGAATTGACAGATGTAATTGAATAGATGTAATTATACTTAACATAACTGAAAAGATGTAACTATAGTTACATCATTTCAATTATTTTAAGTATAACTACATCTGTATAACTACATCTGTGAATTTCACAGATTTATATATCTGTAGAATTCGCAGATGTAGTTATACAGATTTAGTTATCCTTAACATAATTAAAATGATATAAAAATCTATAAAATCTCCAGATGTAGTTGCACAGATGTTGTTATACTTAGATTGTTAAAAAGATGTAACTACATCTGTAGTAATTATATACTTTTTACACAGATTTTATAAGATATCAATGAAATTTCAGACGTTTTTGGACAGATGTTATTATACATCTGTGTATTTACAGATGTTGTTAGAAATATGTAGATACACATCATTATATTTACAGATGTGTTTGGACAGATATTATTAGACATAGCAAAAACTGATGTTGTTACCCTGACCCTCCAAAACTGTCTTTAATTATCATACAGTCACGAAGTTTTTCGATAACACTGACTTTGTGGAACTAAGCGAGTTTGTTAAGTTATTTCAACAGCAGTAGTGTAACTGGTGACTATGTTAGCTTTTATAAATGTTGTTTATATTACCAAAGAATAAATTTTAAGGATTTAATGATACTTGGATCTTTTAAACGATACCGCAGAAGTCAAAGCATTGATTAATTTCAAATTCTGTCTTCTGTTAAGAATAATCACAAAAACATGTGTTTTTATAAACGTTTATCCCATTTATTTGCAATTTTTAAATTAGAATCAAATGTCAGATTGCATAAAAGGTATTCTTTTAGTCTATGAATCCACGCCAATTATTTTCCCAGAATTTGTTTTGCTAATTTTGTAAAAATAGAAAGTAAAGTAGGAGCAAGTGTAAATCATTGCTTGCAAAATCCAAATTGAAAAAAATAAAACAAACTGGACAAATCATTGTTGCACTTGCACAAAACACAATGTTCAAGTTCTTCTTGACCTTAAAGATTAAAGAGATATGTCCGATGAATTCTTTGATTATTTTTTGTGACATAAAACCTTCAAACATTCTGTGTGGCATACAGCCTCACAGCAGTAAACATTCCTGTTGTTGATATAATGATAACTCCTTAAACTTATTGATTTGTAGTCAACCTTTTGTGAAATAAAATAACATTACAAAATTTCATAAGTTCTGGAAACTTCAAAGAGTCAAAAACTTCAAGAATGTTTTGAGTTTTCTGATAACAAGCTTCAACTTGAAGCTATTTTACCCATTGAGGTACATTTAATGCTTGTGGTGGTGAATCACTTAGTTAAAGAATATTTTTTATCTTTTCTAAAGGGCCAAGGAATAGTTAGTATTACAGCACATTCCAATTTAGCCAAACCATGGGGGGGGGGGGGGGTATGTAGCTTTTAAGAGGATTGGATTTTTTTTTACAAAGCTAGTTTCCGTCAATTTACTGGATTCACTATTACCCTTGGTTTGTTTAGAGATACCGTTAGAGCGTGTTTTATCAATGATTTTGGTGCTAAATTTAAAAAAAATAAGAATCTTTCAAATGTACATTATTCTTCCTGCCTCCGTTACTCCAAACGTATATGCTGTCTTTCATCTTGTACCACAATTTAGAGGCTCTCCATTTAAGTTTTAAACCACACTGGGTGAGATACAAAAGGCATCTTATCCTTTTTATTCAAAGCATCTTCTTCGTATTGTCATTGATTACAGCAGGAAGAAATTCTTACATGCATCAAATGAACAAAAGTTAATTTGATTTTTTTCAAAGTGCTTTTTTTTCTTAAAAACTATAGGGTTTTGTATTAAGTATAAACATTAATTTATTAGACAAGAGTTGTTCATTGATAACTTGAGGCTTGGACAAACTGAACTTGCAGGTCAATAAATTGCAGTTTAAAATTTTTTATCTAGTTTTTTAGTTATTGGTTTGCATTAGTATAAGCATTGAAGGTCTGTTGGAAAATACCCTTTAATTGGAAAATTTTTATTAAAAAATGTTTCATGCACAAAGCGTAACCATATCAACGATATCGGTGGTAAAAATGCTTCTTATGAGTAGAGATCTTGAAATTTTTATTTGAATATATTAAAACAACTTGAAATAAATTCCTACTGGTATATATTTTAAGGGATTTTTCATTGGTATTAGGTCAATAATAATTAGGTAAATAAAGTTTCAAGGTGTGAATTATAAATATATATAAATATATATATATAAATATATATATATAAATATATATATATATATATATATATATATATATATATATATATATACATATATATATATACATATATATATACATATTATATATATATATATATATATATATATATATATATATATATATATATATATATATATATATATATATATATATATATATATATATATATATATATATATATATACACATATACATATTTTTATATAAATATGTATATGTATATATATATAAACCTTTATAATAACTTACCTTGCATGCATTGTGATACTTTAAACTTCAAACCATTAGCAATATATTCTTGAAAAATTGCATAACAGCAAATAGCGGTTTAATTTTTAAAAATAATAGTTTTACTGCATTCAAGTTAATAGTTTTGTTTCACAGAATCCAAACATTTTTAAAGTTGTTGTTAAAGAGTTTTATTAAGTTGCAGCATATACTATACAATAGTAACATAAGTTTGAGATATTATTGTTTTAGTATTTAAGTAATTTTAAATTTTATTTTGCTTTTGTTAAGTTACACCAATCATATTTCTAGTAAATATTTGTTTTAATATAATTATTTTTAATACTTTTATTTACTTAAGACAATCTATTTATAGTTTGATATAAACATCAAATAAAGTCTAATTATAGAAAAATTTAATTTTTTTGTTTACACGCTTTTTATAAAGTACCTTGAAAAAAATTATGGTATTTCTGAAAAAATATACCAAAGCCACCTTCACTTTATCTGTTGTTTTTTTTTTATTTCAATTTATTTTAGCGTGACAACTTTGTATAGGTAATATTAATTGAGCATCTGAAGAGAACCAACAGAAATAAAAACAATTTTATCAAAATTGGAAAGCATTTTTTTTTTTTTAATAGCTTGGTTACTTTCCAAAGTTTGAATCGAACATCGTTTGTGAAAAAATAATACTTTTTCACTAATGATTTTCGATTCAAACGTAGGAAAATATTGGAATATATTATATAGCAATACTTTGCCTTTAGAATGCATAAATTTTAATCACAGGTTTAGAGTAAGTTACCTCAGTAACAATGAATTTTGTTATCATTTATAATTAGTTTTAAAACATTAAAAATTATTATTTTTATTTTACTTTTTTTGTGAATACTTTTGATATAATATGTACTTTACTTAACTCCTAATATTCTACGTTTTTTTAAATAATGCTCTTGCAATTCGTTTTTGTTTCAAATATTATATAAAATTCATTCCTTGTTTTTTAGTGTATTTTTGTTTTTACATGACAGGAATTTATGGTTGGGAGGGGGGAGGGGGGAAGGTGGATGATGTTGAAATATTTTTTTAATTTTGCATCACATTTGCGTTTCCTTATAAAAACAAAAAAAGTCCTTCATTCTTAAGATATTTTAGGACTTTTAGATTTTTGTAAGGGGTGGGGGATGCATCCCCCCCCTCTCCCAAATTCCCTTCTGGATCTTCACTGCTTCTAATCTAATACTTCGTATATAAAAAAGCTCATCTATATACTTTCTAGAACATCAAAAAGTAAACAAAAACTTGATGAAAATTTTTATTAAAAACGCTAATAACTTTTGGGTGTAGTTTTTCATTCTCTAAAAAATTACATACTCATTGAACAACCCCCGTAACTTTTTAAAACTCTAATACAAAAATTATTATTTACTCCATTTGAAAACAAGCTTCAAATGTGATGCAGATTAGTGACATGCAGATTAGTGATATTAGTGTTTTTCTATAGATTTTGATACTGTCTTCAAACTTGTATAATGGCTTCTAGTTTGTATATTAACTACAAGTTTGCATACTGGCTTCAAGTATGTATAGTAGCTGAAAATGTGTTTACCTGATACAGAATACCTGATACTGTATATTACATATACAGGTGTGAATGCTTGCTGCCAATATTTATAAAGAATAAAGGATAGTACTGTGGTTACAAGTTTATTTGCACCAGACTTGTTTAGTAGCTAGTTGTTTGTAATCACAGGTTTGCACATTAGCTGCAGTACAAATATACTGCATCTATATTATTTTCTTATTTAGATTAATAAAATATTTTATTTTTGAGCATATCAAAACCTAAAAATATAAAAACACTTTTTATCGAGTAAAAATTATGATGCTTCTCAACAATATGACGAAAGTTTTGGAAACCATGACTTTTTGACGTAATTTTCAACACTTGCTTTTTACTGTATATTAACGCACTTTTTTCATGTTGTGTTTTAAATCAATTTTTTTTAAATTTTTTTGAATTGACGTTTTTAGTTAAGTAAATTTGAAAATTAACTTTTTACGGCTGGTTCCAACACATGTTTTAAAAAAACCTTTTATTCTTTGTAATCTTTCTTGGCTTACCTTTATATAGTAGACCAATAATAAAATGTTAAAAAGGTTTTAAAATGTCAGATTATTTTTCTCTAAGAAGAGAACAGGTGTGTCGTCAAACTTCAATTTTTTCCCACACAGGAACTCATTATTAATGAGTTTTTTAAAATGAGTTTTTAGTTTAAGCTTTTAGATAAGCTTTTTTAGTAGAACTTTGTCGTAGAACTTTCGGATCACATGTTAATCTTAGTGGTTTCAAAGGTTTCTCCTTTCGTATCATTTTCTTTGTTATCTTTAGTATTTTAATAAATATCTTTATTAAAATACTTAAGGTTGAGCGAGTGTGTAACACAGGACTGCAAACACTGTCTAATTTTCCATTTTTTAAGTAATTAAATTTATTTAAAAAGTAACATTGTTGACGTCACCTTGTCTAGACCTCCCTCCCCTTCCTTTTGCCAACAATTGTAAAAATATTTCAGACTCTTCCTCCCCCTATTTTGTTAACGTAGTCAAGACGTACTATAAATAAAATAAAAGTAAACTGTTTATTATTAAAACTATAAAGCCATTCTTAATTTTTTCACATCATTTCATCTTATCCTAAAATTTGTAAAGTTTTCAATCTTGCTTCAAACCAATACAAAGCAGATATATCAGAAATATTATATAAGTTTGTTTGTCTACAATATTTGTATTTATTTATCTATCTATATTTTAATTCATATATATATATATATATATATATATATATATATATATATATATTTATATATATATATATATATATATATATATATATATATATATATATATATATATATATATATATATATATATATATATATATATATATATATATATATTACTTTTTTATTTCAGCGCAAGTTTGACTCATATAAAAATAGATTAAAGAACATTTAACAATTATGTTTTGAAAATGTTTCTGCTGGGAAACAACTAGCAAACATATACAGACATTCCTTTTTAGAAATAAGGTAATTTTATAAAACTAATTATCTTATTTGAAATCTTAGGATTATCTTTGAAAGATTGCAAGACATATTTTTCAAAGTAGTTTTACTTATTGTACTAAATAATTTATCTTTTAGACTACTAAAGGCAAAAAAAAGTTTGAAATTTTCAATAAAAATGATGATCTTGTTGTATGAGTTTTTTTACCTGACAGGTGAGATTTTCGAATTTGTAAAATAGGTAGTTAAATACCACTTTAAGTTTTTATGTTTTCAATAATTTTTCAATTATTGGTAAGGTTGTCACAAAAACATTTTAAACATCAGTTAGCCCCATAAATACTTATGCTCAATATGTTGAGTGCAGAACATTATTTTCTGATCTCTTGGTTGCAAGAAGGTGATTTCATTATTAAAGTTCAACAAAGCTGTTTTTTTTTTGTTAAATGTTTTGGTAAGTTTCATTATATTACAATACTTTAATTGAATCAATAAACAATAGTTGAATTAATTAAAGGTTTTTTTAGGTTGATTAAGTAATTTTTGGCTATTTATAAATAGTTAGATCCTCACAAGTTGTTATTAGTATCATGCTCAACTAGCTACTTGGCGCAATTACTCTGTTAAGGTTTGTGTTTTGGAGTAATAAAAAATATATGATTTCAGATTGTTTATATTTGCTCCTACTCACTATTTGACAAGATAACATTCTCATCAATTTATTTAACGTTGCAAACACAACAATTGTAAACGAATATTTTTCTTTTGCAAAAATATAATTAAAATACGGAATTCTCTGCACGTATAGTTTATTCGTTTTCATTGTCTGTTTTTAATTCGAATTTAAATTTGTGTGATATTCATAAATACTGAGTAGGGGAGAGTGAGGTATTGGCGAACAGCTAAACGAATATGCGAATTAAAGATACCAGTAATACAATATTGATCATATTTATTGCTTATCAAAATGCGAATTGCAATAACTGCAAAAAGTGCAAAAATTATATTATGCAACAAGAACAAAAAAATGGAGAGCTTTTATATCCATAGAAGCTACAACAAAATGTTACTCAAGAAAAAAATTGTATAAAATTATCAGAAATAGTTAAAATCAATATAAAACTTATATTAATGAATTAAAAATTTCAAAAGTTATTGATATAAATTTTTTCGATTTTAAAAATCTAATTTTCGTTTTCAAAGTTTTTTTTGGGTTTAACTTAAACTTAGAGGTATTTGACCTTAAAAAAAAAAATTTTTTTTTTAAACACTAAAAGCAAAAAAAAGTGGATTTATTTAATGTAATTATATTACATTGATTAAAGTGATTAAAGTAAATTTTTGATAAACATTGATTAAAGTGATCACGATCCTACGGAGTAAGTTGCAACAAAGTGCTTGGGGTAAGTTGAATCATAAAATAACTGAGGGTTTTTTTGATTTCACGCACTTTTTTAGTTATTTCTGAAACAATAGACGTTTTCTTCACGAAATTAAATCAAGAAAACGAAAAAAAAAAACGAAAAAAACATTTAAAAAATCTAATTGTTAAATTGAAATTAATTTGTTAGTTTTTTAAATACTTGCTTGTTTTTTAAAGAAAGTTTATTGCTATTAAATTCTTTTTTTGTTATTATCTAAGTTTAATTTTTGTTTGTTTTTATGAAATTTTGTTAAACATTTGTTGTATTTTATTTAATACATTTTAATTAGTTTTTTTTATAACTACAACTAGTAATTTTTCAGTGAACTCTGCAAAGTTTATACTTTCAAAGTATTATGTTGCAGCTAAACCCGTTAAATTGCAAATTATCCTGGTGCGGGGTAAGTTGCAATATTTTTTTCCCCATTTTTGTTTCACTATTGCGGAATAACAAATTTTTATGTTATATTTATAAATGTTGGATTAATAAGTCACTAAGATCTATTTTATAACCCTGAAAAAAAAAATCAAAGTTATAGATGATAAATGTAGCTTTTAAAATTTTGTTGCAACTAGCCCCATTTTTACCTTTTTGTAATTTTCTTTAAATGAAAATAAATTAAGTAATAAATAAAAACTTCGATAGTAAAAACTTTGATCCCTTTCAAATAAATATTTTAATAATTATGTTTCTTCATTTACTCCAAATTAGTGTCTATTTAAAAAATTTAAGCCCCTACCTTTGAGCAATTTTGCAGTACTCAAATAATTGTGGTAGAAAGGGGTAATAATTTGGGGTTTTTTCTGTTCATAATCTCCAATTACTGCATTCTTTTTTTCAAATAATCTAATTCATTATAGATGTAAACATATTTAAATTTCACTCCAATAAATCAATACTTCGATATCTATATGAATGTCCTAGGCGAGATATGCAGCCGGAGTATTAGTCTGAGTTGCAGAGTACCGCGTTTTTTGCAGTTGATCTGATCTGAGCAAACGCGATTCTCCAAAAAAATCGCCATAAGGAAAAGAGCTGTTATTTTTTTTTACCTATTTTTTGTTTGTATGGATAAATTTGATATTTAATTAAATTTTTCAACTAAATCATTTAGCCATAAATGTTTTTATAAAAAATACAGTTTGTGTTAAACGTTTTGCATGTTTTCAAAAAGCTATAGAATGGAACTATTTATAGTTCTTTATTTAGTAAATGGAAAACTCTAAGTATTTCTTCTCTATAGCTATTTTAAGGTTATATAAAATACGCAAAACTTTTACCATAAACTGTAATTTTTATGCAAACGCTCATGGTTACTCAACTTGCATATGTCAAATGGTGTAAATTTTATTTATTGATTCTTTTCTCAAAATTAACACGATTACTTACTAATATTTCTATAACAATAGCTATGCAGTGCGTTTGACTTATTCCTGTTATTTGTTGCGATATTTTTTATGTTATTTTTGTCTTCACATTCGATGGCAAGACTAGTTGTAATGAATAAACATATTTATCCAATTATATTTATAATGTTTAATTAAGATAACTATTATTTTTGTTCTTCTATATTTTATAAGAAGTACACAACCAAATAAAGTTTATGTTTTTATGCTATGGGAACTTGTGACTTGGACAGGTATGTTTATTATTATTCAAATTATAAAGAGTTATTATTTATGCGATAGATATTTATAGTGTTGCATAGATTATCGTTTTTTTTAATTTGTATTTTCACAAAAAGATTTGACTAGAATTAACAATTTCATATTTATCTTGATTATCTCTTTGAAGGCATAAAATAAAATGAGCAAATTATTAAGTAGTAATTTATAAATCAATTTTTATTGAATAATAGAAAGAGTTAATAGAAAATTAATAAATCTGACTAAAATTTTTTAGTTTATTTTACTTGAGTATACAGGCATACTAAGCAGAAATCTACTTTAACTTTACTTTAACTTTACTTTTTTGATATATTTTATACCATAAAATAATAGTTAAAATTTTATTTCAAGTTGGTTGGTTAATGTAACCTATTTAAAAAGTTATTTTCAAAGTTAAAGTGTCAATTCGGAATGCCTATTTTTTTTTTTCGGTTTGGTAAAATCAGACCTGTTATTTATATATTTTAACAATTGAATTTACAGTTTGGTATGGTTTCTCATACATAGTAATAATAACTTATACAAAGTGTCCTTCTAAGGCTTTTGCTTTAAATCTTTAACCTTCTGCAACTGACATGGAAGCCTCTTCTGTTTATGTGTGATGTTTGGTTGTGACAATATTTCAATAGGTTCGCCTGTGTCAATTTGGTGAGTAATGATAAAAATGGCTATGAGATGTTCCTCATGCAAATTATTTGTGTTGTGGCTAGTCAACTCATTTTTTTCTGATTCTTGTTGTATGGACTGGTTTCTGCTTACATATATATAATTTTATACGCAATTGATTGCAAATCTTATAAAATTGATTGTTACAATAATTTGATTGCAATAGTTATGTATTTAGTTGCATTTGATTGCAATAATTATGTATTTAGTTACATTAATATGTAGTAGACTGCTATGTCTGACCACGCTTATAATACCTTGTTGCAACAACTTGCCCATGGTTTTACACATATTTCAAATGCGCTCTTAAATAATTAGTTTTATTCTTTTATAACATTTTTATATCATTGAAACACATAGAAACAAAGCAAAGATTTACTTTTATTAATTGTTTACTGAAAAAAAATTTTTTAATCATTTTTCAAATTAATAAAGTTTGTAAAGTTTATTATATATAATTTTGCACTAATTGAATTTTTGCACTAATTGAATTTTACATACGCTAATTGAATTTCACGTTTTCAATTAGTTCATTTAAACAGGCTTTTAGAACAGTTTATGCTGAAAATATTAAGCTGCAATTAATTGTTGTAAAAAACATTTAAACAATTTTTTTTTATAAAAACAGATAGATTAACTTTTTTTCTATTTTCGTTTTTTTTTTTTTAATTTATTTTTTTAATTTTAATTTTAATTTATTTTATTAAATTTAAATTAAATTTATTATTAAATATTAATAAATGGGCGATTCCATGTGAAAACATCCAGGGCATGCAACCCTAAGTCTCTGATTTTGCTGATTTTTAAACCACTTAAAGATTTTAGTAAATTATGAAGGTCCTGAAAATTTTATCATCTAATTTCAATCGGTTTCAAAGATATAGCTATTTTAAGTTTGCCTTCAACCAACAAAAATCCGCCATTTTTAAAAATGGTTTCGGTCCTAGTTTCTGTTATATGTGTGTTAAAAAACTGAAAGTTTGTACCTTTCAGGGCTTGTGATGAAGCGAGCGCGATCACGCTCTGCTCGTAAAACGCGCCCGTAAACGGTATTTTCAAACGCTCTAGGCGCGATAAACAACGCTCATTCAGCTTATAACGAGAGTATAAAATAACGCTCGTCCAATAGTTCAGGATTATTTAAAAAAGATTTTTTATTAAATATATTCTATTATCAAAGCACTATATAAAATATATAAAATAATACAGATATAAAATATAAAAAGCACTAAGTCGTTCTCTTTTGCACTAACGTAATGAATGAGCTGTCTGAAGTCGTTAATTGTCACTAATTTCAATAATGGAATGTGCACGTGGAAACACAATGTGAATACAAAAATGCGCAAATAAAATAAGAATAAAAAATTAGAAAACCATTATAAGAAAATTGAAACTGCAGAGTATTTTTAATCTTGTGAAAATATCAAGTAAGATTTATTTGATTTATTGTTTGTAATATTCCACACATCGTTAATAATAAAAATAAATATTAATATTAGAGTAATTTTTAAAATTAGTTTTTGTTCATAGTATAGGTTTTTTATTAACTATTATTTATTTTAACTCAAATTTAAAATGATTCTGTTGTTTAGAATGTTCGCAATCAAGGGCATTCGAAAAAGAAACAAAATAACGATGTCAACATTTATTAAATAGTTTGTCTTGGAAGAAATAAAGTTTTTATCCACGCATTTTAAAACACCATTGGAACATTCCAATTTTAATGAAAAGTTAGTTTTCCAAGAAAGGAAACTTTTTTTGATTCATTCAAGAACCAATTTTGAAGCAATGGTACGCAATCGCCAGACAGGAGAAATTTGGAGATCGACGTTCTTGTACAAAAAGTCAAAGTTTCCTAATTTATTAAAAGTTATATCGAATATCTTCGCAATTTCCGGATCAAACTCAAGCGTGGAGTGAATGTTTAGCACAGTAACTAGCATATTATCAGATCAACGTTTATCTATGAATCACGACACTCTAAATGATAGCATTATGATATTAGGAAACCATGGAAGCTGGTCAAAAGAAGAAATATTCCTGATTTAAAAACGAGCAAAAGAAATTTATTTGAATAAGAAATGAATGGTTCAAGTTGATGATGATCCAGTTGACTATATGACAACAGTAACAACATTGATTTCAAATCACTTTTTTGATGACGATGATGAAATAGACAGTGCTGATAAAGACATGACTGATGAATTAACTGCATTCAGTTTCGCCAATGTAGAAGTGGAAACACTGTTGACAAAAGTTGATGGGAAAATCTGTTATTTAACTTATAATGCATAGTTTTTAAAAAAGAAGATTTTCAAATTATTCTTGTGTTATTTTTTTAAGATAAAAAAAACATAATTTAAAAAAGAAATTTTAGAAAAAAATTAAATAATTAATTTGAATAAAAAATATCAAGAAATATAAAAACCATTAACCCTTAATTAAGTTTACAGCATAACATTTTAAAATACATATATCTAAACAACGAAGCAAAACTAAGTCACTAAATTATACTTCAATACTTAATCAATAAGAAGTTGCGTTTTTGTTTGATATTATGTTTTTATAACATAAATAGTTAAAAATAAAATCGCAATCTGACAATATACAAGAAGTGTGGAAGTATAAAAATCTACTTCGTTGTAGTAGTTTTATGAGTGTGATACTAATTCAAGCATTTTTTGAAGAAATAATTATGTAACAAATAAAAAAGATATAAAAAATAAAAAGCTTTTTATGAGCACCACCTTTAGCAATTTTCATAATCACGCTCGCCGACTTTATCACGAGCGCGCATAATTACGCTTGATGAAAACATATTCTAATTTTACGAACGTGATATAACACACTTGACGATTTTCTTCATCACAAGCCCTGTCTTTACATATTTTGGGCCAATGAATCCAATGAAACAACTTAATATATTTATAAACATAATACTCAAAATTTAAATGTTTACCACAATTTTACTGGGGCAAGTCCAATCACAAAAATGCCGATGTAGCTCGATTTTTTTTTTTAGAATTTGTCCTGAATAGTTAAGTTATAGTTATTACAAAGAATTTGAGAGTAGTTTTTTCTAAAACAGAAATAAAAACATGGTCAAATCTACTTAAATTTAATGCTTAAAAACAGCTATTTTGATAAATTAAACGAGAAAATAAAAGGTGTAATTTGACAGTTTTGTAACTGAAACTGATTTGGCAACATCAAACTGTTCTCTTAGTTGTTGTTAACTAGCTGTTTCTGTTTTCTTTATAATTTTAAAGAATCCGATCCTAAAAAATTATAGTTTCAAAGGTAATAGAAAAAATAAAAACATGTAAAACATTAGTTTCATATTTATCAAACAAACAAGACAAATAAACTTAAAAAAAAAGGCTCCAAAACAAATAGAGCACTTGGAAAGAAGTTCAAGAAACAAAAGTAATATACAAAATTTAAAAATTAAAAACTCTAAATAATCTTTTACATCAATGTTATATGTTCGCCCTGATTTTGTTGTTGGGACTTTAATTACTGCAATTAAACATTGTACCCAATGTTGTACCCATGTTGTACCCCATGTTGTACCCAACAGATATCATCTCTCATGTTGTACCAATGTTGTACCCCATGTTGTACCCCATGTTGTACCCAACAGATATCATCTCTCTGTGGCCAAATGAAGTTTTGAAAAGGATCGTGAGGGTGCATAAACTTAATTTGAATATCATTTGTTGTAATATCTATCTTTGTAACCACCAAAAGGAATCATACTTGCATGCAACAAAATCATTTGGGTTTGGTACAATTAAAACATCAGACGTTACTGCTTTTGACAGTATAAATCTGTCAACACATTGATATTCGCTTGTTCTTTTAAAACTAATTTCAAATTTTGAAATGGGTATATAATTATGATAACTTCTGGTACCTGGAACAGTTTTTCCTGTTTTAAATTGCTCCTATAGTTGCTATGACCTTGATTTAACTCTTTCTTTGGTAATTTTATAAAATATTATTGTGTTTATATTGGTGATGCAAAACTCAAGCATATCATCAACTATCAATATTTGGTTTTCTAATGATCTTTGCAAACTTGCTCTTGCTGTTATTCTTTTAACCGTACCACCTATGTCATCACAAGTGGATTTTCCATGGCTGGTTGCAAAAAATACCCATTCAGCTGTAATCTCAAAAACTTCCCTATGGTGGCATAGATTTATAAAGTTTTTATAGTTTTTATAATGAGCAGAACATCCATCAGAAAAATAATAAATTTTATTTATACCAACTAAATATTCTTTAAAGTACTCTACAATTTTCTTTTGAAATTCATACACAAAGCATGTATCATGGTCATTGTCATCACATAAAAAACAGAATGACTTATGCTGAATATTTGTTTTAAAAATTTCCTTAAAATATATAACAACAGAATCTAGTGTACATTGTTGTTTATTCCAATGATAACTTTGTAATTAGTTGTGATCTATCAGTACTTTGCCATTGATTAAATTGAATTTCTTCTTCGTCAATCTTAATTAACTCCTTATCTAAAAGTGCCTTAAAGTTATTGTATCCTGGACATTTGGCACATCTATGAACCATGCATTCATTATTGCTTGTATCACAAACTAATTTTGACATTAAATGTCAAAATTAGTTTGTGATACAAGTTTGTATGTAACATTCCATTGGATAGCGTTTACAAGCAATATTAAGTTTTGATGGAAAATACAAACATATACACAATGTGTACCGTTTGGTCCCACACTAATACACCATTTTGGACGCAAACTACAACACTTTGAAATCCTATTTTAAAATTAGGATTTTCACTTTTAAAATCAATATTAAGCTCATGAAGGTTGCTCAACAATAATCTTTTTTGTTGTGGAGAACCACTTTTAACACAATCTTTTTTACCAGGCATAATTCTAGAATGTTCATCTTGTTGAAAAAAATTTTGAACCAAAGCTGTAAGAAAGTCAGGTATTTTTTTGCCTATTTTCTTATCAGGTATAGCAAGAATTCCGTTTTCACTTTTAAGTTTCCTAGCACGTCGTATAAGATGTTCAGAAACTTTAAAATATTCTAAAGCGTATTTTCTAGACCAAGATTCAGGTGTAAGTGTTAATATTTGAATTTTTTTTTTTTAATGGTTCAACTTTAAGTTTTTCTTTCATTAAAATTGTCAAATGATCAAAATCATTTGCTTTTTTTTTATCTGTAGGATGACTGGGAAAAGTTGAGGCTACACTTAAGTTATCTATATTTACTCCATAAGCACTTGCTACTCCTTTAATCCATTTTTAAGTAAGCTTTAACTAATTTTCTTTTTGCTGTTACAACTCGTTATTTACATTTACAATTAAATATATCATTATATATATATATATATATATATATATATATATATATATATATATATATATATATATATATATATATATATATAATGAAATTGTAAATGTAAAATGAGAATTGTATATGTAAAATGAGAAAAAATTTTTGTATAATGATTTTCTACTAATTTATAATTGCTCTGTTCTTTTAAGAACATTGAGCACTCTATTTTGTAGAATACATTTTAAAATTGTTTATATATATATATATATATATATATATATATATATATATATATATATATATATATATATATATATATATATATATATATATTACCTTTAACCTTCTTTTTGTGTCTTTTTAAAACATCACAACCATTATCATTCTTTAGTAGAAATATTGGTCCTAAAACCTGCTCATTATGATAACAAATAGTTTTTATCTCTTTGTATGATGTAGTCTCAAGCAAGTCAGACCTCTAATCTTTTTCTAGATTACAAAAATATTTTAATCCTTGTTTTCGAACGAAACATATTTTGCGACATTCATCATTTTAAATGTTTCCAAATTCACAAGATTCCATTTTATCAATATACTATTATTTATTATTCCTAAAAAAGATGTATAAAAAATGTATAATTCATTCAATGTGTTCATGGGGTCATGGTTGTTCAGGATTAGAAAATTTTACATCATTAATGAGCATTCTAACTTTAATTTTACAACATTATAAACATTTCTAAATAATAAAACTACTAAAAAGCAGAAACAGCAAGTCTAAACAACATCTAAAAGAACATTTTAATATAGCCGAAACTGTTTCAGTTAAAAAACTGTCAAATTACACTTTTTTTTTCTCGTTTAATTTATCAAAATACCTGTTTTTAAGCATTAAATTTAAGTTGATTTGACCATGTTTTTATTTCTGTTTTAGCAAAGACCACTCTCCAATTCTTTGTAATAACTATAACTTAACTATTCAGGACAAATTCTAAAAAAAAAAAATTAAAAAAAAATCAAGCTACATTAGCATTTTTATGATTAGATTCGCCCTAGTAAAATTGTGGTAAACATTTAAATTTTGAGTATTATGTTCGTTTATAAATATTTTAAGTTGTTTCATTGGATTTATTGGCCCAAAATATGTAAAGGTACAAACTTTCAGTTTTTTAACACACATATAACAGAAACTAGGAAACAAGTTGCGTTTGTATCATAAAAAATCCTTGCAAAATAAGTTTCACTTTAATCAAACTTTTCAGAACAAATTATTTATCAAGATATCAAGCTTTTTAATTTTTAATGCTTTTTATTATTTTTATAATTTTTTTCAGTAAGTTCCAGCTCTTTGATTTTTGAGTCTGCTTTTGTAATAAATGACGTCGTTCTATTAATTTATCTCTAAATCCTTTAACAAAACTTGTAAAAAAAAATAAATATTATTTTTGTTTAAACGATAAAACTGTTTAGTTTAGTATTTGACAAATGTGCTAATATTTAGCATCAAATTAACAGAATAAATAACACAGAGTTTTTTAACTTTTTTCAAAATTTTTAAAAATGAATGAAAGTTTTACCGATTTCATTTTAGTTATTTTATTTAGAATTCAAATAAATTAAAAAAAAACAAAAAATAGAGTTTGTTTTGCCATTTTTTATTTGATATAGCAAATAAAATTAAATTTTAAAATTTGGACGTTGTATGTTTAGTTTCTAGACAAGTAAACAATTTTATTTCTTTTTATTATTAGGCAAATAGAGCAACTGCGAAGATGTGAAATTATTAAAGAATCTGAAGTTAGAACCTTATGTGCAAAAGCTAGGTATGTTAAAGCAAAAACAGAAATAAATAAAATGGAGATCCTAGCTTATTGTATCAATACAATTGTTAGTATGAAAAATAAAATATAGCAAAAACATTTGCTCAAAAATACAATCTTTTTTGTACTAAAAAGTAGAAAATTAACTTTTTAATTTAAATTTAATAGTTCAGTAAACTAAAGATTGACAGGTCTGTTTCTATATTTATTCTTTGCAGACCTGTCAATAATTAGCTTATTGAACTATTAAATTTAAATTAAAAACTTTATTTTCTACTTTTTAGTGCAAAAAAGATTATATTTTTGAGCAAATGTTTTTGCTATATTTTGAAAAAGTAAAAAAGTATGTTAAAAAAAAAAAGAATAACAAACCCACAAGCAATATTAGGTGATTTTAAAAATGAAAAGATTTGTTAATGAATAACAATTACTTTTAAAAACAAACCTGCAAGCAATTTAGTAGCTAATTTCTATATAAGGTAAAGTTTTCTATAAAGGTAAGTTTTTTATTCACCAAGACAAAGAAAATTGAGGAAGAATTGATATCAAGTGAAAGAAAAGATTATAAAAACATTACTTAAAATATTTAAAAAAAAAAAGTTTAAACATTTTTTAAAAATATGATTCAACAAACAGCTATCAATTTATATATATATATATATATATATATATATATATATATATATATATATATTATATATATATATATATATATATATATATATATATATATATATATATATATATACAGAACCCTTAGATGTTGTCCGAAAGTTTTTTCGATATTTTGTTGACAAAAAGTAAAAATTAAAATGCAAGACCGGAATTTTTTTTTTTAATAATGATAGACTGCCTGCCCCAACCAAACCCTCAGTCGATGTAGCAGCACTCCCTTGCGGGTCAGGCTATTTGTGAGTCGATGTAGCAGCACTCCCTTGCGAGTCAGGCTATTTGTCAGTCGATGTAGCAGCACTCCCTTGCGAGTCAGGCTATTTGTCAGTCGATGTAGCAGCACTCCCTTGCGAGTCAGGCTATAAGATAGTCGATGTAGCAACACTCCGCGCATGATTTACAGTAAAAAAAATAAAAATAAAAACATTTTATTAAAAAAAATAAAAATAAAAACCTTTTTTTTAAAAAAAATAAAAATAAAAACATTGTTTATATTGTTAAAAACATTCAAAATGTTATAAAAACATTCAGAATGTTTTTAAAAACATTCTGGTCAATTAAATTTGCGTTTTTGTGGTTTTTTTAAAAAACGATTAATTTGTAATTAAATTAATGGTTTTTACTTTCGTCCAACACGGAAATGTTGGACGAAAGTCAAAAGTAATTAAAAGTGACGTATGTGTTGGCGTAAGAATCACTTTTTTCCTTCCGCTCTTCCTAAAGCCAACAAACTATAGAACTATATATTTATATATATATATATATATATATATATATATATATATATATATATATATATATACACTTATATATATATACTTATATATATATATTTATATGTATATATACATATATATATATATATAAATTAGTAAAAACACTTATCTAATTTTATCTTTGACAACTTGTTTCACCATCAGTAGGTTTATCAGGAATTTGATAAGGAAAAGAAAAGTGTTTTTACTAATTTATTATTACTCTGTTCTTTAAGAACATGACAATGTTCTTAAAGATTTATCATTTGTTCTTAAAGAACATTTGCTCTGTTCTTTAAGAACAATGAGCATTCTATTTGTAGAAACACTAACATAATTTATATATATATATATATATATATATATATATATATATATATATATATATATATATTAGAACTCTTATATGTTGTCAGAAAGTTTTTTCCATATTTTGTTGACAAAAAGTAAAAATTAAAATGCAAGACCGGAATTTTTTTATTTTTATTAATTGATAGACTGCCTGCCTCAACCAAACCCTCAGTCGATGTAGCACCACTCCCTTGTGGGTCAGGCTAAAAGATAGTAGATGTAGCAGCATTCCGTTGCGAGTCAGGCTATTTGTCAGTCGATATAGCAGCACTCCCTTGCGAGTCAGGCTATTTGTCAGTCGATGTAGCAGCACTCCCTAGCGAGTCAGGTTATAAGATAGTCGATGTAGCAACACTCCGCGCATGATTTACAGTAAAAAAAATAAAAATAAAAACATTTTATTAAAAAAAATAGAAATAAAAACATTGTTTATATTGTTAAAAACATTCAGAATGTTTTTAAAAACATTCTGGTCAATTAAATTTGCGTTTTTGTGGTTTTTTAAAAAACAATTAATTTGTAATTAAATTAATGGTTTTAACTTTCTCACAACACGCAAATGTTGGACGAAAGTCAAATGTAATTAAAAGTGACGTATGTGTTGGCGTAAGAATCACTTTTTTCCTTCCGTTCTTCCCAAATGCAACAAACTATAGAACTATATATATACATATATACATATATATTAGAGTTGAGCTTTTACCGATTTTTAAATTTACCGGTAAAACGGTAAAAAAATCAAAATTTACCGGTAAAATCTGTAAAAAATAAAAAGGCATAAACAGAAGACCATAAAATGCAGTAAGTTAATAAAACACATTAATGTTAGTTTTGAGATTTATTTTTGTATAAAAAATGAGCTTTGAGAAAACAAAGTGTATCAAGTAAGTCGTCACTCATTCTGCATCGAATTTTTGTCACAAATAATCCAGCGGCAGAAAAGGCTCGCTCAAATTCGACACTTGTTGGTGGGATGGTTTCTAGTGCATTGAACAAAAGTTTAAGGTTTGCAGTTCTCTTTCCGGTCGCTTCGTAGACCAATATTTCTTTTGAAATGGCCTTGATTTCGTCATTTGAATTGTGTCGCTGTTTTTTGGCCGAATGCTGAATTGCTTCCTCGAGTTCCTCTTCAAGAGAAAGTGGATTTTCTTCAAGAGTTTCTGAGCCATGCACTTCTTGAATAAACTCCAGGTCATCTGGATTTGTTTGAAAAAGCCTAGACAGCAAGTTTTTGGCGGTCTTTTGAAGTACAGACTTCGGAGGCATATTGAAAACTTTATGCTCTTCAATGTCGGACAAGCATTCTGGATTGGAAAGATGTCTGTACAAGCTTACAAGATTGCTCTGCCTTCTCTCTTCAAAACGTCTCAAAATTGCACTCTTCATTGCAATGCAAAAAGGTGAATCTTGTTGTTTCAGCCTGTTAACAAGAAACTTGAAAATTCCTTTAGCCGTAAGAAGAGTTGCATTTTGTCGGCAAAGTGCTTCTGCTGCTAATTTGACTGGTTCAAGAGCAGCAACAATGTCGGATAAAATGTCTTCTTCATCATCACTGCAAATTAAATGTGGAGAAATGTCCTTCAATACTTTTCTGATTGAATGTTTGACTTTAAGGAACTGTTGAATCATTGACAGCAGACTGTTCCATCTTGTTCTGCAGTCAAGGATAACTGAAACCTCTTTTCCGTGCTCTTTCTTAATTTCTTCTTGAAGGATGTCATTTTTGACGGGCAATTTTCGAAATAACTTGACAATTTTTCTGACATTTGTGGTGACAGATTGCAAGTGAACTTTCACTTTCGAAATGGGAATGTTTTCATCCATGGCGGCACCAAGAAAACTGACTTCGGTGTCAGATTCAGATTCGTCACTGCTGACTTCGTCGTCGTCGCTTGTTTCTTCAAATGAGTTTTGTTGGATTTGTTGAGAAGGCTTCTCGTACAGCACTTCTTGAACGGCCAAGTGCATTCCGTGGGTATAACAAGTTTGATGCTCGGTTGGAACCAGTTTTCTGAACTTAACCATCATGGAAGCTCCGTCAGTAATTGAGCAGACAATGCTGTCGCCTAGTTTCAACCCAAATTCTGCCACTTTTTCAGTGACAACAGCTGCAGCTTTTTCAGCCGGCAGAGATCCGGAAATTCGAGTCAAGCCCAGATTCCAGTGATTGTTTTTTTGATGAATAATAATATTCATGTACCTTCGATTTTTCAAAGAAGTGTACTCATCCAGTGTAATTGAAAAACGTTTTCCCATTGTCACTAAAGAATTGAAAGTGTTTTTAAGGTCATTCCTTATGCCAGTTGCAAACTTTTTAACTGACTGGATTGCTTGTTTGTGATTTTTTGGGAAATCATAACCTTTTTCAGACATTGCAGATCGAATGAAAGAGCTGTTAACAATGGCATTGAAACTAAATCCATCCAGTGCTGTAAGTCTTGAAATCACTTCTTCAATTGATTGCTTTTGAAAAAAAGTTGAAATCTTAGGCCTTTTTGATTGTGATGCAGCTTTTGGTATCACTTTTTCCTGTGTTTCTTTTTTGATTCCATGTTTCTTGTCTAAGTGATACCACATTCCAGTTGTGGAACTTGTGTATTGACTTGTATTTCCACAAATTTTGCAAGTAACTGTTTTTTTTTTGTTTAAGGTGTAGTGTTTCCAATTGTCCGACATTTTGCCAAAACGCAATAAATATGAATGATGAAGACTTTGCAATGACATCGCAAATGGCGGTCGCTTTTTTGTAACGGTGAAAAAGAAAGAAAAAATAATCATCTTGAAAAAAACAAAAACTATTAAAAGTAAAAAAGAAAAAAATATATATATTAAAGAATAAATGAAAGCATTAACAAAATTAAGCCAAAAGAAAAAAAAAGAAAAAAAAAATGTCAATCAAATACAACAAAAAGATATCTTTAAATTAAAATGTATGAAAAAAAAAAAGAAGTTAAACGCTAAACAAAGTTAAGAAAAATATGGAACGTTTTTATAAATTCGAAAAGTCGAAGATGTAACAAAACAATATACTTTTTAAAATTTATTTCTATGTTTAAATGTTGTGTAATTTTATTTTTTCTGTGATTTTATCCTTATTTTTATGTTTTTTAATATTATGATATATGTTTTGTTTTGTGTGTGTGTGTGTGTTTGTATTGTGTTTTAATGTTCCTGATTTTCTTGTTTGTTGACTTTTCCTATACATTTTTACCCACCTAATCTATTTTTATCTGTTGGAGATTTTAATTATTTTATATTAGAGTGTGGCGTGTTTATTTTAAGTTTTTTGGATTATTATTGTAACGGTTGTATTCTAGAAGTATTGATTATAGTTGTTAGTATTATTATTTTTTTTATTTTTTATATTCAGTCTAGATTTTCTTTCTTTTTTTTTTTTTGTTGTTGTTGTTTATTATAATTTTTTGTATCTAAAAAATCTTCTCGGATGTACTTATTCTTTATTTTACTTTTTATATATGTTAAGTATTTAAAACTATTTAATTCTTTCTGTTTATTTTAGTTAATTGGTTTTATTTAGTGTAAATTTATAAATATTATACTCAATATAATATTTTTTATGATTACAGTGTTATCATTATTATTTATTCATTGTTCATCATTATTATTATTATTATTTGTGTTAAAAAATATTTTTTTATATCAACTTATAGGCATTTACTTAATATTAGTTTTATAACTATTTGTAAATGACCGTGGATGTAATATCGTTTTCCAAAATACATTGGTTGATAAACAAGTCACAAGAAAGTAAAAACGTTTTTCTTAAAGTGTTTAGACAAAACTAAACCAACAAAATCACTTTTCAAGCATAACAAACAACAGCTTTGTTGACAGGAAAATGAAAATTAAATTTTCAATTAAATTTTTGATTTATTGGTTGAGCCATTTCAAGCATTCTAAAATATTTTCAAGCATCCTTCAACATTATTAAAAAAACAATATTTGCCGAAATTTACCGACATCATTTTACCGGTAAATTGGTAAAACAATTTTACCGATTTACCGGTAAATTTTCGGTAAAAGCTCAACCCTAATATATATATATATATATATATATACACACACACGCACATATATCAGGGCTTGTGATGAAAAAAATCGCCAAGCGTGTTATATCACGCTTGAAAAGGGGTGCGAGAGCGATCTTGAAATTTGAAAATTGCGGAAGACTGTGTTTATAAAAAGCTTTCTATTTGTTATACGACTTTCATTCGTCAATGTTTGAAGTAGTATCTACAAGATTTATACTACTTCAACAATGTAATTTTTTTTACTTCCCAACTTCTTGTTTTTTATTTGCACCAGATCGCTATTTTTTTAAACTTTCAATGGTAAAAAAAAAATGCAACCAAACAAAAGCGCAAGTGCTTAATAAGTTCTTATAATAGTATTGAAGAATAAATTTGTGGCTAAAATTTTTTGTATTTGTTGTTTTTATATGTATTTAAAGCGCTGTTAGCTTAATATTTATGATTAACGGTTTTTATATTTCTTGATATTTTTTTAATAATTGTTATTTAATAAGTTTACATATATTTAATAATTATTAATTAATTTACAAAATAATAAATACTTTTGTAAATTAATTAATAATTATTAAATATATGTTTTTATAATTTCTTATTTAAGTAACGCTTCTTTTTGTCGTCGAAAATTTGTAGATTATAACACAAGAATAATTTGAAATTCTTCCTCAAAACTATTAGTTGTAAGTTAAATAATAGATTTTCCCCCTCAACTGTTGTCAGCGGTATATATTGTATAAGTTTTAACTGCGTCATTAAAAAAGAGTTCTCTAGAAAAAAAGAATGCTGTAACATTGCTCAAAAAAAGATTATTTTACTTAAGTTTTTTTATGTTAAGTTTTTAATTTTTTTCTCTTTCATTTACATTTTTTTTCAAGTTAACATTTTTTTAAACTTTATCTTAGTTTAGTTTTTTTAGCGCATTTTTGAAATGATTTAACATTAACATAAATCTTATCATCAAGCAAATGTGTAAACGATATGTGAAACATTATTAACAATAAATCAAATAAATCTTACTTGACGTTTTTACAAAATTAAAAATATTCAGAAGCTTTAACTTTCTTAGTTATTTCCTAATTTTCTATTCCCATTTCATTTGCACATTTTTATATTCACATTGTGTTTCCACGCACACTTGGTTAAAATAGTTAACATTCCATTATTGAAATTAGCTGTAACAACTTCAAACTGTTCATTCATTATGTTAGTGCAAAACAGAAAAATGCAGAAAGCGAGTGACATAATGCTTATATTTTATATAAGTAGTTTGTATAAGGATATAAGTATAAGGAAGACGGAGTTTTACTGTTAAATCAACAAGTTTTATCATTACCTAAAAAATTAAATTACAAATATTTTAACTTTTGAACGAGCATGATTTTATACTCTTGTTATAAGCTGAGCAAGCGTTGTTTATCGCGTCTAGAAAGTTTAAAAATACAGTTTACAGGCATGTTTTACGAGCGCAATGCTATCGCACTCGCTTCATCACAAGCCCTGATATATACAGGGCTATTCTAAACCGTTTTCGACAGTGTCTACCATATTTGGACGCCAACTTGGGTTCTACCCAAATTAAAATTTGAGGACTTTTTTTTTTTAAGTTTTTTTACAACAAATTTTATTTTTTTCGCGAAAAAATGCAGATTTTCTGCTAAGTTTCTCCAGGACAGGGGGGTTACTGCCGCCCAAATTTTTTTCCTAGAATAGCCCCTGATATATATCAGGCCTTGTTAAGAAATGTTACGCTGCTCGTATTTTATGTGCGAAAAGGCGATTTGCCTTTGCGTTCAGCAGTTTTATATTACGCGAAAACTTATATCTTTTGAAATATTTATAATATCTTTTGATGTCGTTTTTGTGTCGTTTTATTCAGAAGATGTTTGATCGTAAATAGAAGCATTTAACCACAATTGTGAACTAATTAATTTTTAGTTAAAAAAAAAAGTTTGTTTAATATTTTTTTTTTTAACTAAAAATTCAAGAACATAAAGTGTTTCAAGTTTAAACTTTTCGTCATATTTAATTTAAAGAAATACATAAAAAAAGTACTTCTGATTAACTTAATATATATAAGTTAATCATAAGTACTTTTTTGATTTAAGTATTGCCTGATCATCGATTGGCAAGACTTAGGACCGAATTCACGGTGTGAGAAGGGGAAGCAACCCCCTATTCTCCTTAAGAAGAGGGACAACATTAGACTTTTAAAATTTGAAATAAATGACTTTTTCATGTCAAAGTTGCTTTTTCGAAGTTTTTCTATTATCAATAATTCTTTTAGATTGATCATAGAAAGAATTTCGATTAGAAATGTTGAACAAGTTTATGAGTAGTTAAGGAATATTTTACCAAAGTCAAGTTCTTTAAAAAAAATTTTTTGATAGTTTCTTTTGCTTTGTATAAGCACTGCAAAACAAAATAAAAACAGATCTTGGAAATTTATATCCGGGTCAGATTGCAAATGATTGATCAGATTTGGTTACTCAAGTATTTAAACTCAAATTACCTCCTTAATGACATTTATAAAATTTATACAAAAATATAATATTTATAAAAAATACTTTCAAAAAAAACAATACTATTTAGCATAATTGATTTTTCTTGTTTCTAAAAATGTTGTCCCTGTAATCACAATGATTTTATGGATCTTTCTTTAGTAATGGGAACTGTTACCTTGCTCACAATTAAGATGTTACTTAGTTAACAACTATCAAATAAGAAAATTTTATACGGGCCTTATTGGAAAAAAATTAAAGACAC
>NC_088929.1:22910000-23090000 GCF_038396675.1 Hydra vulgaris
CGAAATCTAGAAAGACAATGTCAACAGGAAGCTTATGTGATATATTAGTAGGTCAAAATATCCATAGCCTCAAGTAAATTAGTAGACAAGATTTTTTGTTTATGAAACCATGCTGACAATTTGATATAAGATTTTGAAACAGTAGATGCTACATTATCTTATTTTTAACTATTTTCTCATTATTTAACCATTTTCTCATTATTTTGCATGGCACAGAAGTAATAGAAATGGGTCTGCAATTGTTTGGATTCATTTTAGAACCTCCTTTGAACAAAGGAGTCACATTTGCTACAAGCAATGCCTTGTTTCATTGATTTTTGGTAGATCATGTCCAGCGGAGTTCCTATTGTGTTAGAGCATGCCTTAAGTACATAAGGACTTATCTGATCTTCATTTATAGATTTATAACCATCAAGAGTAACAAAGTGACTTCGAACAGACTTATAATCAAAGGAGATGTAAAGAAGTGATATAGCTGTTCGTTTTGTAAAAAGAGGTAAAGTTGGATTGTGAGGTTTAATGGTAAAGACATTAAAACTGTTTAGTGTGTTGGCAATAAAAACTTGGTTGTTACTTATTCCACCAGTCATAGATTGTAATGACAAAATCGTGTTGCTTACAGTGCTTTTGCTATTAATATAAGCAAAATATTTTTTTGGGTTTTTCTTGTCGTTAGATAAATTAATTTCATAGGTGCGGATTGCATCACGAGTTGCTTTCTTTGCTAGATTTCGAGTTCTTTTGTACTCATTAACCAGAGGAGTTGTTTTCCATTTGCTTCTAACATTGAGAAACCAGAGCTTTCTCTTGTGTTTGATTAAGAATAACAGTTCACAGGTTATCCATGGTAATTTGCGTTTTGTTTTTTTAAAAGTAATGAAAGGGATGAAATTTTGGCAGCATGTCTTGTAGATATTACATAAAAGTTGGTAGCATTCATCTGCGTCAAAGTTTTTAAAAAAATTTTCACATTCCAAATTAAAAAGATAATCATTAAATGCATTGTAGTCCCCTTTATTGTATGCAAAGAACTTCTGGAGAGATTATTGCTGATAGTAACATTAGATAAATAATATTGCCAGGACAAAGTGCAGTGACCTTGTAGTTTATTTCCTAGAGGTGAACCGAAGATGATCTCATTGATTCGATCAACAGATTCACTGATAATTAAGTTGAATGTATTTTTTGAAGAACCATTGGATTGTGTAAAAGTTGGTTTGGTTACATGTTGATAGAGGTGGAGTTTAAAAAAATAATATTAGCAAATTTGGCATCCAAACTGGTTTTACTGCTTGTTGTATTTAACCAGCCTTTGTTCCACTTGATGTTTGCAAAGTTAAAATCCCCGGTAATAATAAGGTCTTGAAAATTTTTGTTTTCTATAAGAGATTTTGAATATGAAATGGATCTAGCAATTTCGTTGAAGTCTGATACACTGCTAGTTGGTGAGCGATAAATGCATCCTATAAGAAGAGATTCTTTATTTAATATCAGTTCAAGCCAGAGTTGTTCTGAATGTTTAATTCCTTTATGCAATATATATTTTGTGCATTCATTTATGCTATAACTTTTTTTTACATATATTTCAATACCGCTACCGTGAGTAGGTCGATCTTTTTTGTAAATATTATAATTAGGAAAAGAAGGTGCTGAAAATTCATTAAACCAACTTTCTGTAATAAATATGACATCATATTCAAAATTAATAGCAGCTAAAAATAGCTCTTGGAGTTTTTGGTGGTTCGATGATGTAGCATTGGTGTAAAAACAGTTTAGATAACTGACAGATGATTAGTTTTTTTTAATTGTTGGGTGAGTAGCTGATAGTTTGTATGACTTAGAAGCCATTGCTCTAATTGTTTGTGGTTGACGTGGATGCTTGCAAGGATTCAACAGTTTTAACTTTTCTTGCATCTGCGGCTGTTTTTTTGTCCACAAAGGGATGCTTAGTTATATTTATATATCCACAAGGGATATCTTAGTTATATTTTAGATTTAACTAAAATTGTTTTTTTTACCTTTGTTTTTAAGCACATAACTCAGACTCTTCATTTAAATCAGCATAAAAAACATCTTGCACATGTCCTCAGACAAAATAGTTTAAAGCCTCAAGGGATTTACATGCTTTCATACTTTCACTGCTATGAAAACTTTGTGATTCTACTTAATATGTATATATCACCATAACTGACTTAAGGAAACAAACTAATATTTTTTCTCCAAAATTTCTCCTTAATACCATAAGGGTTGGGAAACAAAACATTATTTTCTAATGTCAACTTTTTCAAATAAAATTCTTTGTCATAATTAGCAAGAGAATTGAAGTTAGAAGACGTGGGTTGAAATAGAATTCTTGTTTATTTTATATTTTTGTCTACCAACTACCGTGCATGCGCTTAAATTGTAAACACTTGCAACCCGTCTATATATATATGCTAGGGTATCCCATAAGTTCGCGGGCACTTTGCGACAAAACTTTATTTCATTGTAACTTAATATTTATTAACAATTATTCTTCAAAGTAAATTCCATTGCTTTCTACAGCTTTCGTCCATCTTTGCTCCAAAGAATCGAAGATCCTACCGCGAAGAAAGTGAGCCATCGAACAGAACAGGTGGTAGTCGGATGGCGCAAGGTCCGGACTGTATGCAGGATGAGGAAGAACTTCAATTCCAGGCAACTCCGAAATTTTTTCCTTGGTGCGAACGGCGGTGTGTGCTGGAGCGTTTTCGTGTAGCAAGAGCGCGCGCTTTCGATTGACCAAGGCAGGATAACGAGCCGAGAGAGCGGCGTAAACACGATCCAGTTGTTCCGTGTAGAGTGCGGCGTTCACTGCAAGACCATTTGGAACAAACTCAAAGTGAATTATCCCCTCGAAATTCCACCAAACACACAACATGACCTTGTGAACGAACCGATCCTGTTTGGCGACTTGTAGAGCGAGTTGGCTGGGCTGGATCCAAACGTTCGCCTTATTGGCGTTACGGAAGAAGACCCACTTTTCATCTCCAGTAACAACTCGACGCCAGAAATGAAGGTCCTTGGGGTTTTTGAGCAGATGGGTGCAGGTGTCGACGCGTCGTTTTTGCTGCGCAAGCGTCAATTCGTGAGGAACTTCTCGGCAGCGCCTATTGACGAGTCCGATTTGATGGAGGTGGCGATCGATGGTGGACTTGGAAGGGCCGAGCTCTGCCGACAATCTGCGGGTGCTAGTTTGTGGTTGCTGCTCCACCAGCTCGCGCAGCGCCTCATTGTTTACTGTCGATGGACGGCCTGACCTGGGTAGATCTGCAAGGCTGGTTTCGCCGTTGTTAAAGCGCTTGAACTTTTTGGCCGCTGCGGTTTTCTTGACCATTCCCTCGCCTTCCACATTGCAAATTTCAGCTGCTGCATCTCTTGAACTCAGTCCTTTTTTCCAATAGTGACGCAAAAGTACGCGAATCTCATATTTTTCGTCCGTCATTTTAGAACTAAAAAAGACACATTTTTAAATCACAATTACAAAAAGCGATACACCATTTTAAAGAGGAATAAAAATACTACAAAATAATATCAATCATTAATTGATTTGAGTCAAATGTGTTAAAAAAAATTATGTTTGAAAATATTAGCTTCAAGTGCCCGCGAACTTATGGGACAAACTAGTATATATATATATATATATATATATATATATATATATATATATATGTATATATATATATATGTATATATATATATATATGTATATATATATATGTATGTATATCGGCACCCAAATATGGTTGGCACTGTGTAAAACAGTCTAGAATAGCCCCCGTGTATATATATATATATATATATATATATATATATATATATATATATATATATACACGGGGGCTATTCTAGACTGTTTTACACAGTGCCAACCATATTTGGGTGCCGATTTGGGTGCCGCCCAGATTTGAAATTGAGGACTTCAAGGCCAAGACCTTGAAAGTTTTCACAAGATCAAGATTTAGACTTTAGTTCTTAGAAGTCCAACACAATAAGACTCGCGCTCACACATGTATGTATACTTTCAAGCCTTTTGCTGATATACAATTTTTACATTTATACATATTACTTTTTGAAAAAAATTAGTTATATAGGTATACTATAATTATGTTATAGTATATTGTGCATATTAAGCATCCACAAAGTTCATATTCACCAATCAAAGTTAAATGAAGGCAAATAATGAATATTTGTAAACTTTTTAACTGAAGTTTAACGAATATTCGCTATTTTATGAAATTACTATTCGCCATTCGTTTAATGAAAACATTGTTTGCCTGTGCTTAATTGTGCAGCAAACTGTTGCAGTCTAAAAAAGATATTTTTAATAATAACTGAAAACTAACAGGTTTATTGTATTGTTATAAACAAAATGTACCAATATAAAATAATGCAAATCCAGGCCTTGGCAGGAATGGTGGGCACTTGCCTGCGTCTGCCTCCACACTTGTGTAAGTCAGTTTACATGGTCTAAATATAGCTTGTGCTAATGTATAATTATTTTTTTTAACAGCAAACTTTGATATTTTTTAGGTTGAGTCTATTTTAATTACATAAACAGAAATATTAAAAAACATCTAGCGCATTTAAAATAAAATATCATTTATTGAAAACTTAAATTAAATCTTTTTTGATAAACAGTAATAAAAATTTGTTTAAATTTGAATTACATAACACAAAATCAATTATAAAAGTATAAAATCATTCATTCAAGATTTAACTAAAAGTTAAAACTTCTTATAATTAGTTGCTTTCTTGCTTGGAGTTTCAGTGTAGTTTTTAAACTTTTCAAATTAGATTAATGAAGGAACTTTTTAAGTATGAAAATAAAAAGAAACGCAACACATAATAGTATTTATAAAATAATAAAACGTTTCATTAAAAAAGCAATCTAATATTTTCTAATAAATTTGTAAACTCTATTAAAATAGAGTTAAACATATCTGATCAAATGCAAGGTTGTTTATAACAATTTTTCTAGAAAACTTTAAGATGCTTGAATAAATATCAGAAAAACAACTGTTGTTGACAATTGTTTTTCTGATGTATTTATGATATGATACAAAACATTACTTTGTAAGGCATAAAGAACTCTTATTAAAAGGTAATCAATTTTAATTTATCCATTAGCTTTTTATCTAAATTTTATCAGCCATTTTGACCATCTAACAAAGAATAGTATGCGTAAAGAAATAAAGTACACATCTTTTTAGATAACACTCTCAAAAAATTGTTAAAAAAGTTTAAAAAAATGTTTTTTAAACTTTTTTAACTTATTGTTTATTTATGGCGTTATTACCTTGGGTACAAATAATTTTTTTATTGTATTTTGATTTTTGAAGATATTTTAATTTATTTTACACTGTCAGGTTGCCATAGTTGTGATATTATAGGTAAAAACTGTGATATTAATAACTTTGTTAAAGGTAAAATAAATGCACTATTTTCAGAGGGCTATTCTTAAAGTAGTATAGCAAAACAATTAAAAATATCAAAATGTGCCGTGCAAAATGCTTTAAGTGTGCAAAACTATTCAAATCGCAAAAATTGTGGTAGAAAACGTGTGAGTACATCACGAGAAGATCGTTTTTTAAAGAATGTTGTTAATAGTGAGCCCCACACAACATCTGCAAGGTTATCACAACTTGCTATGGAAAGGGGACTTACTATTAGTTTGAGAACAATTAGAAGAAGGTTGTGTTATGACTTTGGTCCAGTTGCAAGAAGACCAGTTAAAAAACCTTTATCAACTCCATTTCGATTACCAGCTAGGATTAAATTTTGTAAGAGTTTAATAGACAAGACACCGGAATGGAGGGAACATGTAATGTTTACAGATGAAAGTGCGTTTCAACAAGTTAGAAGCATGGGCTATAATTATGTTAGAAGACCTGTGGGAGAACGCCTGAACCCAAAGTATACCATAAAAACAGTAAAACATCCTCCTTCAGTCATGTTATGGGGAGCAATCACAGCGCAAGGCCGATGCGGGTTGCACATCTTTAAAAAAGGCGAAAAAGTTAATGCACAAAAGTATCTATGTGTATTGAAAGACAAAGTGAAACTGCACATAGAAATGACCAAAACCAGCATTTTCCAGCAAGATTCAGCACCTTGTCATACAGCTAAAACAGTTAAGAAGTGGTTTACTAATAATAAAATAGAATTATTATCTAATTGGCCCTCAAGTTCACCGAATCTTAATGTTATCAAGAACTGCTGGAATGTAATGAACCAGAAAGTTGCAGCACATCACCCAAGATCTGAAGAACATCTTCAATAAGTTCTTAAAGAAGTGTGGACCAATGAAATCACTCGAGAGTTTTGTAAAACATTAGTACATAGTATGCCAAGAAGAATACAAGTCGTGCTTGGTAATAAGGGACATCCGATAAAGTATTGAACTATAACATTCAAGTCATTTAAACTGTACTTTTACTATAATTTGGCGCAATAACTATCATTTTATTGAATATTAAAAATTTTTGATAATTTTTATCTATATTTTTTTCATTTATTTTACATTTTCTATTGTGTTTATTCAATAAAAAATTTACACTGCAAAATTTGAGTTATTTTTTATGATGTGCCTTAATTTTTTGGCCACTACTGATTATATATATATATATATATATATATATATATATATATATATATATATATATATATATATATATATATATATATATATATAATATCCAGTCATTCTTTTTTCTCACAATGTTTTTATTGAAAACAATGTAATTACCAAACAAAATTACCAATACAAAATATTTTTTATATATTAAAACTATTAGCACTAGAGGCCTTTTAAATAATCATCAGTAGTGCTGTTTTTAGTATTATACAAGATATTTGTAATTAAAACAAAAATAACTTGATTTTTATATTGTTGCTATGGGTAACTATTGATTGTGAAAGATTGAATTGTAATTATAGACAGGAAATATCAATTAAATGTATCGTGTTTTTGTTTGTGCAAATGCTTTTCATATGATAACAAAAAACTTTCGTTGTTAAGCTCAAGAAAGACGAAAAGTTGGAAAAAAGGTTTAATTACACTTTTGTGGGCATGTTTTCAATAAAAATATTGTGAGAAAAAAGAATTACTGGATTTTCTATTTGTTTCACTGTTCTGACTATTTTTGAATTTATTTGGTTAAATATCATATTTCAAGTTTATATATATATATATGTATATATATATATATATATATATATATATATATATATATATATATATATATATATATATATATATATATATATATAGAACTCTTATATGTTGTAAGAAAGTTTTTCCGTATTTTGTTGACAAAAAGTAAAAATTAAAATGCAAGACCGGAATTTTTTTGTTATTAATTGATAGACTGCCTGCCCCAACTAAACTCCCTTGCGAGTCAGGCTAAAAGATAGTAGAGGTAGCAGCACTCCGTTGCGAGTCAGGCTATTTATCAGTTGATATAGCAGCACTCCGTTGCGAGTCAGGCTATTTGTCAGTCGATGTAGCAACACTTTGTTGTGAGTCAGGCTATAAGATAGTCAATGTAGCAACACTCCGCGCATGATTTACAGTAAAAAAAGTAATAATAAAAACATTTTATTAAAAAAAATTAAAATAAAAACATTTTAATAAAAAAAATTAAAATGAAAACATTGTTTATATTGTTAAAAACATTCAGAATGTTTTTAAAAATATTCTGGTCAATTAAATTTGCGTTTTTGCGGTTTTTTTAAAAAACGATTAATTTGTAATTAAATTAATGGTTTTAACTTTCTGACAACACGCAAATGTTGGATGAAAGTCAAAAGTAATTAAAAGTGAGGTATGTGTTGGCGTAAGAATCATTTTTTTCCTTCTGTTCTTCCCAAATGCAACATTCTATATATATATATATATATATATATATATATATATATATATATATATATATATGTATATATATATATGTATATATATATACATATATATATATATATATATATATATATATATATATATATATATATATATATATATATATATATATATATATATATATATAGAATGTTGCATTTGGGAAGTACAGAAGGAAAAAAATGATTCTTACGCCAACACATACGTCACTTTTAATTACTTTTGACTTTCATCCAACATTTGCGTGTTGTCATATATATATATATACATATATATATATATATATATACATATATATATATATATATATATATATATATATATATATATATATATATATATATATATACCATTAATTTAATTACAAATAAATCTTTTTTTAAAAAAAACCTTAAAAAACGCAAATTTAATTGACCAGAATGTTTTAAAAACATTCTGAATGTTTTTAACAATATAAACAATGTTTTTATTTTTATTTTTTTTAATAAAATGTTTTTATTTTTAATTTTTTTAATAAAATGTTTTTATTTTTATTTATTTTTTACTGTAAATCATGCGCGGAGTGTTGCTACATCGACTATCTTATAGCCTGACTCGCAATGGAGTGCTGCTACATCGACTGACAAATAACCTGACTCGCAAGGGAGTGCTGCTACATCGACTGACAAATAGCCTGACCCGCTGCTACATCGACTATCTTTTAGCCTGACCTGCAAGGGAGTGTTGCTACATCAACTGAGGGTTTGGTTGGGGCAGGCAGTCTATCAATTAATAAAAAAAAATAATTCTACGGGTTGTGTGTGTGTATATATATATATATATATATATATATATATATATATATATATATATATTTAGCCCATTCTACAACTTCTAGTATGTAATTAATGTTCTGTATGTTCAGTAAAATTATATTTACAATATTTTCTTGCAATATTACTTTTTAGAGAAATTTTAATTGAAGAAAGTAATGTGCAAAGAGTTGATTCACCTGTTACTGTAAGTTATAAGTCTGTGTTTTTATAAATAAAGTTTGTTAGATTATATTAACTATAAATTTATTAGATTTCTCAAAATAGGATTTATTTAGTAAATAAAAATACTTTTTTATTTGAACTATTACCATTAATAAATTTTTTTATTACGTCAGTGAATGGACATTTCATCATTAACGTTATCAAATTAAACAATAAAAAAAAAAGTCATTAATATTATTAAAATTTTTATAATTTTAATGAATGACTAAAACTTTATTTTAAGGTATGCGGAGATATCCATGGACAGTTTTATGACTTAAAAGAACTTTTTAAGGTAATCTTTTATTATTTACTATTTTATTATTTCAACACCATGGAACTTCTTATAATATAGTGCTTCTTATAATGCCATTGGCCAAGTAATTTCTTATAATGCCATTGGCCAAGTCATTTCTTATAATGCCATTGGTTAATGTATACACTGTAGCCAATATTTCTTAAATATTTATGTGAATCAAGAGTTCTATAAGTACAAATATATAAGTATAAACTTACTAAGTAATATAACTTAACTAACTTACTAAATATTACTAAAATTACTAAGCTCTATAGTGGTTTTTAATAACTTCAATTTTAAATATTTTTAATGGAGATTTTATAGATGCATCAACATACATTTACAGACTTTATATATACATCTACATACATTTTTTAAAATATTACTTATTGGTATATTTATTTCTTTATTATGCTTAGGTTGGTGGCGATGTTCCAGAAACCAATTATCTTTTTATGGGGGATTTTGTTGATAGAGGATTTTACAGTGTGGAAACTTTCTTATTACTTTTAGCACTAAAGGTAAATTAATTATTTTCTTTTTAAGCATAATTATTTTTTAAAAAGTTTTAGTATACTTTATCAATAAACATCTTAATATCTACATTTATATTAGACTTGGTCAAGACCTTTAGAAACTACTTTTTGTTATTCAGTAACACTCACAATACACAACACATACATTTGTACTTGTTTCTAGTTATTTGTATTTAAAAAATCATTTACAATATATTTAATTCAAAATTGATGTTGATTTTCATTTGAAGTTAAATTAAAAATTCAGATGAAATTCTTGCCTAAAATTGTTGTTCAATTTTATTTTACAAATAATTTGCTAATAACAAATAGAATAATGACCTCCTAAAATGATTCTCCTAAACACATATACTAACTTATAAACAACATTGGTTACCCATAAAGTTTTAAAGTTAGTAGCCAACAAAATCCGAAAAATTCTGTGTAAAATAAAGTTAATTTTTTTAATGCAATTTTATTGCATGCGGTTCTAGTTTGCAAAATGGATCCAATTATTCAAATTGTTAGTGATATTGCAGTAAAATGTTAGTGATGGTGCATGTAATAATAATACTGAAATTAGTGGTCAGTTTGTATAAAATATGCTCTTACTTTTTGTCTATTTTATATTGGATTGACTTACGTTTATTATTTATAAATTAAATTTGGTTTCAATTAAAAGACGGCTAAAACAAATCACCGTTTTAATGAGCTGTGAATCAAGTACACCTCTGTCGTTACACCATGTTAAATAATGTTCTAAATTTTCTGAGTTTGCTAAAGTTTCAAATTTGATTTATAATAAATCCTATTTAACAAATTTATTCAAAAATAGTTTTTTTTCTTTCTTTTATTAGAAAATTCACCCTTTTAAAATAGTTGCATTTAAAAAATCTATAGTTAAAGCTAAAAAAAAATAAGATTCATACAACCTATAAAATACAAAACAAAATAGTTACTACAACAACATACTTATTTGTTCAGTTAATACAACATTTTAGATGTGATAGTGATACACTTGACTTTATTGCAAAAAATGATGTTGAAAAAATGGTACAGATTTCAGAAAGCTATCTTAAGAATATTTATAGGAAAGCATTGGGCAAGTGTTCATCATTTTGAGTAAATAAAATATATTGAATAGAGATGCTGAAAAAAATCATTATACACGAGAGGCTTGTTTAAAAATACCATGCATAAAAAAAAGATAGAATAAAAACTCAGCACATTCTTTTGGCTATAAAGTAGTATACAGTGCTACAGCAAATTTGTATCAAGCATTAATTGAGCAATAAAATCACTTTAAAAAATGTATTTATTTATTTTGTTTATAATTATTAACAGTTTGATAACAATTGCATAAATAACTAAATTATTACAAAAAACTGTTGACATTTTATTCACCAACTTGGTTTATGTTTTGTATGTCTGCTTTTTATCTCCACCATTGCACAGTGGGCCAGGTGGTGGACAAAACCTAAAAAATAAATGTTTATTATATTCAAAACCATATAATAAAACATATTTGTAATACTCTCATTTAAAATTTTGAAAATTGTTTTGAGTATAATAGTATCTTTTAAAACCACAAAAATTAGTTGCGGTTTCATGTATAATGAAAAAAAATTAAAAAAAAACAACTAATATTACCATCATGTTTGTTACCCCATTTTAAACTATTATGGCTTGATGGTGTCAAATGTTTCACAGCAGAAGTCTGGTTAAAATCTTTGTTTAAAAATGTAGATCTACTACCATATCAGGTCATAGCAACTTAAATATGAGTTCTGGTGTTGAGGAGCTGAAGTTATTTAAAATCACAATCAAAAGAGTTAACTGTGTTATTATTACACCGATATTGAAAGGCTTTTTTAGAACTTGACACACCTCTTTTGTTGAGTGCTCTGGTTGAGTGGCTATTTTCAACAGGGTCTAATGTGATGACTGAAAATAACATTTGGGTGACTCTATTTAAAAAATTAATTTTTCTAAAACAAAATAAAATTGGTGTTTAAATTTTCTTTGTCTTTATATTTTTTACTTTTTTTTTTTAATTTTTCAATAAGATTTTTATATTGTATACTTTGTGTACCAAGCTGAAATTAATATATTATTTATATGTGTATAAAGTACATGCAGAAGCAGACTAGGCTGGTAGGACACCAGAAATATTTAAAACTGTTTAAAGTAAATAACTAAATAAAACACATTAAAAAAGCATCACTCGCCTAGCTAAACAATAAGTTTTCTTCCATTTTGTTACAAATGTGGCATAACTAATAACAAGTTTTTATGTAAAAGTATGTAATGAATAGGGAACAAAGTAGGAACAAGTTGGATCAAGTTCTTTTTTTGCCTTAAGAACAAGTAACTGTCACTAGTTCTTATTTTACAGGACAAGATCTTTTTTAAAATGAACTTTCCTAACACTGGTGGAAGGTTATGTATATATTAAAAAATATAATTTTCACTTTTAGTTAATTATAAATGTTTTTTTCTTTATTTTTAGGTTCGATATCCAGATAGAATAACATTAATTAGGGGCAACCATGAAAGTCGTCAGATTACTCAGGTGCTAATTTTGAAAAATTTAATTTAAGATTAAATGTTATGTTGGTTTTTCTTAATATTTTTTTAGATTTTAAAATGTAAAAGAGTGTGAAACTTGAAAATTTTAAATAAAGCTTTTTTTTTTTAACTCATTGATTCCACCAAAATTGCAGAAATATATTTTTCATAAATTTATCATATTTTAAAGTCTTTACTTAACAAAATTCACTTATATACTAATCACATTACTTACAAATTAATAATCACAGGTGAAAATTTAATCTTATTTGGTTCAGCTATGTGTTATAACATATACAAGTTTTCCAAGTTGCTATCAGTTAAAACCTCATTAAAAATCCATTGTATTAATTAAACTTAGTTATAAATTTATTGTTTAAAACTTATAAAAAGTTATAAAACTTTTGTTAATTATATTTCCCAAATTTATTTTTAAAATAAATGTTGTATTATAGCAGTTTGAGAGTTCCAATTCCAAGCTGTTTATGACTCCATGCTTTTTCTTATTCCATGTTCCTGTATGTCCCCTTCATTTTAACAGTATATGCAATCAGAATAAATGGGTATGTGTTACAATTGTTCAATAGTACAGCTTTTGAACTGCATTTGAAGGAATCAGTGAA
This sequence comes from Hydra vulgaris, assembly GCF_038396675.1. Lineage (NCBI taxonomy): Eukaryota > Metazoa > Cnidaria > Hydrozoa > Anthoathecata > Hydridae > Hydra > Hydra vulgaris. The sequence continues at coordinate 22,922,936 of NC_088929.1, forward strand.
AATGTTTAATTCGCTGCCAAATGTTAAGCTCAATGAGTAAACCTTGAACATTTTTGCAGTAGCTAATGAGATCAATCAATAGAAAGCTGAGAGCTTTAGATGTTGATTTCTGTTGACATATGTAAGTGTGCCAAGTAACATTATCTCCATTGCTTCAAACAAGAAACTCAGCATGTTCTTTTGACTATAAAGTAGTATACAGTGCTACAGCAAATTTGTATCAAGTATTAATTGAACAATAAAATCACTTTTAAAAATGTATTTATTTATTTTGTTTATAATTATTAACAGTTTGATAACAAATGTATAAATAATGTATTACAAAAAGCTGTTGACATTTTATTCACCAACTTGGTTTATGTTTTGTATGTCTGCTTTTTATCTCCACCATTGCACAGTGAGCCAGGTGGTAGACAAAACCTAAAAAATAAATGTTTATTATATTCAAAACCATATGATAAAACATATTTGTAATACTCTCATTTAAAATTTTGAAAATTGTTTTGAGTATAATAGTATCTTTTAAAACCACAAAAATTAGTTGGGGTTTCATGTATAATGTAAAAAAATAAAGTGTGAAATTTTATTTTTAATGCATAGCTATAGTAAACAGTAACTTTTAAAATTTTATGAGTTTAGGGAATTAGTTTATATATTTAAACTATTTAAAAGTAAAGCTTTACGAAAAAAATATTAATTAAAGATCGGCCTTTATAATACATTTATGATCTGGCTTTAAAATAACGAGGTAAATTTTTAACATTTAATACTTTCATTTTGTACAAAAAGTGTCACATAATTTAGGGAACCTACGAGAAAATACTTGAACTAGTAAATGTAATATGTATACAATCTATTTGAACTATATACATTGCCCCTTACTTCCCCTTCTGGGTTTCTTTAACATTTTAAAATAATGACTTGTAACTTACGTTATTTGCTTGAAATCAATTTTTATTTCTCGATAACAACATCAAAATGATGTTGTTATCGAGAAACATTATTTTGTTTGTTATTTAATTCAATACAAATTGCACTGTTTACCAAACAATTTTTGTGTTTTTTTGTTTAGTAATAATATAAAAGTTGGTGACATTTACGGACTTATGCAACAAAATGCTTTAGCTCCTAATAATATACCATTCTTTTCATTGAAACTAACTGTTCTAGTTTCTGCAGATATTAAACGAGAGGATTCTGAGTGAAAAACTTTATAAAATTATAATGTAAAATGTTGATAGCTGCAAACAATGATAATACTCATTTTGAGAGTACTGGAAATTTGTCTAGCTCAAGATTTTCAATACATTTACGGTACATTAAATGCTACATCATCAGTTAATGAAGTTGGGAAACCATGTGACTTTTGAAAAAGCTTGTAACAGAATAAAAAGAATAAGCTTAACAATGTTAATTATATTTTATTTAGCCATAAATTACCTCATAAAACAAAATTAAAACTAAGAAGTGAGTTCAAGTACAAAACTGGCACAAAAATTTCTAAAATTTGAAATAAAAATCCCATTAAACCTGCTTAGATATATTCACCTGATGAAGTTTTAGCATTAATTACTAATGATGATATATCAAAATCAACATACCAGATTCTAAGAAATAGTATTTAAAAATAATGGCTGCCACATATTTCCTTTATATAATGGTATAAGATCTTTAAAAGCTAAATGCTATCTCAAGAACATTTAAATAGATGGTTATTCAGTACAAATACCACTAAAAGATCTTCTAAAACTCTTAAAAAGCTATGTGGTATAGGATAAATTATGATATTATGATCACCTTAGGCAAAAGTTGATATATTTTCAAAAATAATAATGCTGGATATAAAATTTTTGTGAATAAACAATTTTCAGGGATCACTACTCATGATCCAATTAGATATTTGGGCACCTGAAATTTTCTAAAAAACACAGAGGTTTTAAAAAAAGTAGCAAAAGTGCTCATATTACCAAGACCACTTGGTAATATGAGCACTTTAAATTAGCTCAAAAAAATAATATTAAATAAGTAAAAAAATACCTGACAATTAAAACTAATTTGTCGAAGATAATGATTCGTTACTAACACAACTTATCATTAAAAGTTCAAGTTTTATTGAAACAATACTACTATGTTTTATGCATATAAAAAAAAATTAGTTTTTTTATTTTTTGAATTTAATTTACTCAAACCTTTAAGCAATAAAATTACAAATTGTTTGAGTTTAAATTACAGAAAGATTTTTAGTATTGTTAAAATATTAAAATTTTCAACTATGTTTTGTTTTTATTCAAAATGCAATTAAAATCACTGCAATTTTAGGACTTTAAACTAGGTAATTTCAATAAAAAACATTGGGTAATTTGAGCATGTTCATATTACATACAAATGGTCAAAAATAAATGTTTCTATGCATTCTTTTCTAAACAAAAATGAAACATATTTCTAGCTAACATGTTTTTCCTTATAAAAAAATTAAATTTTAGTATATTTAGCATAAAAATTTCGTGCTACAGTTATATTTATGCATGATGATATTATTTTAACAAAGCAAAAAATTTAACAGCGTTTTAATTAGACGATAGGTGCTAATTACTGCATATAAATTTACTCTAATTATACTGAATTCTGTTATCATTAAATAAAGTTAATTAAAAAAATATGAAGCAACTTTAATTCCACTTTTTACATTTTTGAAATCATTTAGTATGCTCATACTACCAAGGTGTTCATATTACCCTAATCTACCCTACAAACTACTGTGCTAATCACAATGCTGAGGAATTAACTAAACTGAAATGTTGATGCAAGGCTGGTTTTAATGGTGCTACAGGATATATTATATATAGAGATGATAAGTAATCTATAGACTTATTCAAAATGTTGTGGACATATAATAATATCGATAACAGAGTTTCAAATCTAGTAATAAATTTTCTTTTTTTCTGAAGTAAGTGAAGTGCTTTTATTTTTTAAGTTTGTTGCATCAATTTTTTTTAAGTTTATTCCACCAGAAAAGTTTGTTATTCAGTTCCACAATTTTAAGAAGTTAAAGAATTTAAAATTAAAAAAATATAAATCTGCATTTTTAAAGTTTTATGAAGTTTGTTAAATAATTTTTAGTATTAGCAACTATTTAACTAAAATTTATAATAAAAGTAAATATATCATAATACAAAAAATGATTCTTTGGACATATAAAGGGTTTTAGTAAAAAAAAAAAGATTAAAATAATTTTGTCCACCATGTCTAATATCTGGCCCACTGTGCATTGCTGCAAAGGATCAAAAATAAAGTTTAAATCGATTTATCTGACCAAACCTAGATATCATCTGAAAAGTATCTATAATCTGGTCTAATTTTAAATTATGACTTTTAAAAGCAGGAAAAAAAAAACCTAAAGAAAAACTAGCTGACTGGACTGGAAAAATACTGACCTTTTCTATACATTTTCCTTATATATATCCTAGCTTTCCGACCTGTAAAATATAGGTCTTTATAAAACCGATCATTTCTACACTTATCTATTCCACACCAATCATATCTATACTTATTCCTTATTTACTTCTATATTTTTTAGTAAAATAATTCATTCAAAAAAATAGTTTTTAAAGCTAAAAAATTATGATGCTCACATTTTCTGCACACCTAGAGCTTATAAAAGATTTATAAAATGTTTCTCCTCAGCACATATTTTTTAAAATTTTTTAAAATTATTTTTGTTTTATATTTTTTTAATCCTGCTGTATACAGGGTGGAAAATAAAAAGTTAAAGGCAAGCAAGTAATTGACAGGCAAACACATGGAATTGGCGGTCTATTGTTGTTTTTTTTTACCGTTAAAAATTTTATTTTTTTCTCTTTCAACTTTTTATCCCAGATTTTGTTTTAACATTATCCCCGTCATCTCAATTTAGAACAGCTTGCTCAATACCTATCTCATGTCGAACTCTTGCTTTGTTAAACTCTAGGAATTCTCTAATTTTTCTTGTCCTGTATTCTGGAATGGCTGTTAAGGTCTTGGGATTCATGTTCAAGGATATTCTGTGGCTCCTGAACTCAACCATTTTTGATTTTTACAGGCTCTTTGGTGTTCTGCACTTCTTGAAATGATTTTCTACAATTTGAAATGATTTTCAATGATAAACATGGTAGTCATAGCTGAAGCATTTTTACAAAATATAGAAAAAAGAGCCCTTAATATAGTCTTTGTTAATTGGTTTCAACTGATAACTTACCCAAGATATGTGGATGATACCCATGCTCACTTTGGTTCGAAAAAAATTATAATTTTTTTTCAAAAATTTAAATGGACAAAAACCCTCCATAAAATATCCTGTTGAACTAGAATACAAAAGAAAGCAAATTAATTTTTTAAATATTTACATTACAAATACAATGAGTAGATATTATGAGATTTAAGTCCACTGTAAGGATGCAATAAACAATGTTCAAATAAAACCAAACTCCTGAGCATAATCACTGATATCTTTAAAGGATTTTTATGTAGAGCAAAAAAATCTACTTTCAATAACATCTCTCACAAGAAGTTAATTTCCTCATAGGTACATTTTTTGAAAGTAGCTATGACAAAAGTAACTTATTAAAATAACCAAAAACTATTTTGACCATGTTTCAAAAAACTACCTTGGATACTTATTATTATTGGTAGGGGTGCGCAAAAATGTCTAAATAACCTGATATCCTATTTTCCGATCCGGTATCTGAATATAAAAATCCAAAAATATGGATATTTGGTCAGGAAAAAGTAATGTTGCAGAATAGGGACATGAAATAAATTTTTCAGCTTCAGAAATTAGAATTAAATATTTTAATTCTAATTTCCTTTAAAAATAAATGCAATATTTAGTTATAAATAAATACAATATTTAGGTATTTATTTATATATTTATCTTCTTTACAATTGTAGAACTTATGATATTAAAACTATTGCTTATGTTAATGTGTTTTTAAAACATGTCGCTATCAATGAAGTCATTTTGAACAAGATGTAAATAGATCTTTTAAGAGAAATGTTTTTAAAAGTATGTTTTTTACAACTTTAATATATTGTTTGTATAATTTTTAATTAATTTAAAATTAATTAAGAAGGTTCACATTTGCCCCTTAACACAATACATTTTCAATTTTTTCAATTTTGTTAGTACATATTTATAGCAAAAAAGTAAATATATCAAAAAAGACTTAATTGTTAAAATAAAGTTTTAAAGTTTTTTTTAAGACGGACTTAGTTTTTTTCTTTATTAAGTTTCAGACCACCTGCGATTATTAGGACTAATTACCTGAGCACATTAATAACAAGTATCTCTATCATGACTCAAGCAACAAGTTTCTCCGGTGACATGACTTAACCAACAGTTTTCTCTGGTGTTTTGATATTTTTAGAAATTTAAAGTTTTTTTAAAAATTCTTTCCTTTTCGTTTGTTATAATATATACTATCTTTATATATGTTATATATATAAATCTATAGAACTTCAAAAATGTTTTATTTTCAAAAAATCAAAAAAGGTTAAAAAAAAGAAAATGTGCAAGTGCTAGGATTTGAACTATGTCAATTAGAACTTTAGAAACGCTGTGAGCTAACCAGTTCAGTCATTAAGGTGTATTGAATGGCAAAAGTTTAAATTGTATTTAATAAACAAAAGACTTTATAAAATGGCAAATAAATGCTATAAATCAAAATTAAGGAGATATTGCCACAATGCAGTTTTCAAGTAAAAGAAAAACTTTAAAACTTGTTATATGTTTTAACATTACATAATTTGAAGTTTTAAAAAAGTGCTGCAACTTTTTCTTGCCATTACCTCAGTTGAAATGGCTGCCAAGATTTTCATGTCAAACATGCTCTAAAGAGCACTACTAACAGCATTAAGTTCAGCATTAACATAAAGAGAAGCAAATAGCTGAATCTAATTAAGTTCATGAAGTGGTGGTTTTATTTTTTGTTTGTCCATGCAGCCATGTTTGTCAAGGTTTGTGTTTTAAGGTTGTTTATTTTGCACTAAATATACATGTAAATAGTTAAAGATATAAACAATTTAATTTATTAGGTTTATGGGTTTTATGATGAATGTGTCCGCAAATATGGCTCTGTGACTGTTTGGAGATATTGTACTGAGGTTTTTGACTACTTAAGTTTATCTGCCATTATAGATGACAAGGTAAGTTATACTTAATAGTTTCTTTTTATTTATTACTATATTTTTAGTACATAATAACTAATATATATTTAGTACATAATAACATAACTAATATATATTTAGTACATAATAACTAATTCAGTAATTTACCTTGATGAATAATTCCTTAAAAATTAATCTTTATTTTGTGGTAAAAAATTACATTAAAATACTTCAAAATATGAATTTAAATTATAATCCAATTTTTAAATATAATTTTCTAAATTATTCTAAATTATAACTTTGAATTGTTTAATGAAATTTTAAATTTTTTAGATAAAAGTAATATTTTTAAATTATAATTTTAGTATTTTAATTCAGATATTTTGTGTGCATGGTGGTCTTTCGCCATCAATTACTACACTTGAACAGGTATTTTTTATTCTTAACGTTAGATAATTGTGATTTAATTTTGATTTTTTAACTAGAATTATGACATTATTTAGCAACATAGTGATTTTTCGAGTGCTGGTAGAGTGAAACAAATGGTGCTCCATTCCATGAGATTCACTTTACCAATTTTGCATTATGAGCTTAGGTAACATATTAACCTAATCTAAGCTCGATATCTCTTGCTTTACTTACAAACATTTACCTCTAACTTTTAACTTTGTTTGCCACTATCAGATCTACACCTCCAGTTTCCATCTTGAACTCAAACTTATAACTGCTTTAAAAAAAACAATTCTTTTTGCTTAAACTTTTTTGAAAATCTTTTTTTTTTTTCTATGATTTTAGTAATAATTTTTAGAATCTTTTTTCTTCTTTCTTTTTTCTCTTCAAAATTATCATAGTTTTATGGGTTTTCCAAATTATTTTATTATTAACTTACTTTAGATTCGTACTTTGGATAGAAAACAAGAAGTGCCTCATGATGGACCAATGTGTGATCTTCTTTGGTCTGATCCAGAAGGTTTTTTCCATTTTATTTATTCTTTATATAAGGATATGTTAAAGTACTTAAATGTAAAAAGTATGATTTTTTTAGATTTTCAGTTGTTGTTGTTTTTTGAAATTAATAGGTTTATGTAACTTTTTTTTTTTTTTAATGTTTTATTGTTTGAAATCAATAGGTTTATGTAGCTATTTTCAAAATATTTTAAAACAGTCACATATCTAATATATACATTTTTAAGTTTAATATTTTTTGTGGGTATAGATGCTTATAATGAAAATACTTTTTATTAATACTTTTAACAAATGTTTTTAATTGTAAAACAATATGCAAATAAGTGTGAACAATAATTATATTGAACAACAATAAAAAGAAATAATTAATATTGCATATTTTTTATTAAGTGAATTGTTTGTGTATTAATTGAGGTCTTGTCAGAGTTTATAATGTTTAAATGTGTTGAGGTTTTATCAATGTTTATAATGTTTAAATGTAATATGTTGAGGTTTTATCAATGACATTTTTATTCTACAACATGCAAAATGCAAAATAAAAGAAAGGTTTAAAATTTTTTAAAAAGATTTTATCAAAAAAACTCTTTGCTATCAACTTTGTTGATAGATAAAATATTAAATCAACCAAATTAATTTAACGTGTGTTTATGAAGCACACAAGATTTGTTCATGAAGGAAGCACACTAAATTTGTTCATGAAGGAAGCGCACAAGATTTGTTCATGAAGGTAGCACACAAGATTTGTTTTTGAAATTTAAGAGTTAAGATTAGTAGTATGCCGGAACCAGTTTATCCCGAGTTTCTGGGTACCCAGTACTAGGTCCATATTAAAAAGTTGGAATAAAAGCTTGTGAAATCACTAGCGCTGATTTGTTTTTACAAAATAACACTGGTTAGTTTGCATTAATTATGTTTGCCTAAATGTTTGCTATGTTTCTATTTAATAAACAACTATATTTACACTTGAGGTCACAAATTCAAAATAGACAAACTAAAATGTAAACTTGGTGTCAGTAAATTTCTTTTAAGATACCTAGTGCCGGGTACTGCAACGAAATGGCCTATTCCAGTGTACTCTGTAAAACAGCTGAATTACCGGGTCCCCTGGTCCAAACTGGGTACCCGGCATATCACTAGTTGAGATAGATAGCTAATAAAAATTAAAAAAAGGTTACCTCTGTAGTAGTAAAAGCCACCTTTATAGTAGTTAAAAGCTACCTATAACTATAAATATTGTAGTAGCTTCTGACATTGAGTAAATATATTTAAAAACAAAATTTGATCGTTAAGTACATTTTTAAAGTTTTATAAGGATTTTTGAATATTGAAAGAAATATAAGACTCTTAGTCTAGAAATATAAGATTCTAAGTAAATTTAAGAAAGAAAGAAAATATAATCATAGATTAAGTCTTTTTTATAAAAAAGACTTAATGTTAGTTTGCAAGTTTTAATTTATAGTTAAAGATTGAATAATAAAAATTAGAAAACCTAGAAATAGAGTTAAGCAATTTAATGTAATTTTTTTTTAAATAACAAGATGTTTTTTTATTTATTTTTTTAACTTTCTTGATGTAAAATTATTGATAAATACTTTTAGTTTTATATCAATTTCCATCCATGACTTTTAGTAAATGTTGAACCTATTCTTAAGTTTCCATAGGAAACAATTTTTAAAACTATTTGTTTTAACCAATAGTATAAGATAAAATTGTAATAAACATATTATTATTATAAATATATATATTTCCATTTTATAAAATTGTTGCTCAAAATCTAAATAAACATTAATTACAAAACAAACATTACAAAACAAATTACAAAATCTACTTATTAAACTTAGTTACAAAAAAAAAAGTTATAAAAAAATCACAAAAACCTTCCCTTTTTTTTTTTTAATTACAAAATTAATTACAAACTAATTTCAATAAAATAATTCTTAAGCACAAATCTTATTTGACTTTATATAGTTATGCAAAAATGATGCTATGGATAAAAGTTTTGTATGTAACTAACAAGTCTTTAAAACTTGTTTTTTTACCTGCTGGAAAGTGATCACCCTAAATATTATGCAACCAGTCTTTGTACAATAGAGAGAATGTTATTAATAACATCTTTGATTCATTTACAAACTTTTAATAATTTATCACCCAAGAGCTGACAATATTTCTTATTATTCTACTACTAACTTTTTATAACAGAGAAGTTCAATAACCTTAGATGGAAAAGTGAGGGAAGATCTATTAATATAACAAAGTTATGGAAAGTGAATCTATTTTTAGACAAACAAGGTTGGGGTGTAAGCCCACGTGGTGCTGGTTTTTTGTTTGGTAGTGATGTTGTACAGCAGGTAGTTTTATGAATTTTTTTTTTTAATTATGCAAGTAGTTTATTAGTTAATTATATTACATGCATGCATTAATACATGAATACATACACACATACATACATACATACATACATACATACATACATACATACATACATACATACATACATACATACATTCCTGGGGTGACTGAAAAAACAAAAGTATATACAAAAAAATATTTGAAAAAACAGTTTGATTTAATAATTTATATACTAAAAATTATTTAAAAAGTGGTGCGATTTAATAACTTAAAGGAATAAACTTAAAATATCAGTTCTTTATTTCTTTCAATTTTTAATAATGATTAATTTTACATGCTGTTTAATAATGATTAATTTTGCATGCTTTTTAATAATGATTAATTTTGCATGCTTTTTAATAATGATTAATTTTATTATTTTATTAATTTTATTATTACTAGCTGATATTAAATTTTTGTTGTTGTTAACAGACCTAACTGCCGATCTGAAAGTGTTTGAGGTCGGCAAAATATTACCGTTCTTGTTTCTATATTTTATGGTAACCTCGCCGACCTCTAACAGTTCAAGGTCGGCCTCATTTTTCCTAATTCCGAGGGTATATATATATTTTCCTAATTCCGAGGGTATATATATATATATATATATATATATATATATATATATATATATATATATATATATATATATATATATATATATATATATATATATATATATATATATATATATATATATATATATATATATATATATATATACATTGATATATATATACATATATATTAAAATAAGCGATAAAATTTGTTAAAATAATATTCTTCAAAAAATCCTATAATATTTGCATATATTCTTTTATATATAGATATAAATAATTTTAATCACAAAATTGTTTGTTTCTTAAATAATATGCTTTTAGAAAAGAATTACTATAACTTTTGCTTTGTGCTTAAAATTTAAGTTGGGTTTTTAGCTTGAATGAGAAACATATTTTTTTTAACCAGGAGAATTTTTTAACTGGTTTATGTCCATGAGATGACTAATGATGATGAACAAATCTTTATATTAAGTTGATTTATTTCTATAGTTATCCTTACTAACAAAATCATGCTATCCATTTTTTAAATTATTTTCTCTATTACTTTTCTTGCAACTATTTTAATTATTGTAACTATAATAATTATTAGTGTAAATTTTTATTTTATCATTAAATTCTATTTACTTTTTTTTCCAATATGGTTTTTCCAATATCACCTTTAAAAAATGACATTATTAAGGTTCCACTTATCTTGTTTTTATAAAAGGGTTTATTATTAAATTAACATTCAAGCATTCTGGTTAGTAGTTATCTAGAACTTTCACTATTTTACTGTGGATATTTTACTCTGAAATTTTAAATATCTTTTGAGTTTTTCATAAACCTGTTAAAATGTTAGTTATAAAATCAAAGTAGCGCATTAAGTTTAATAAAAATCGATGCGTAAAAGAGCTCCTATTTCTGTTTTTTAAATAAATCTAGTGTTGCATAATTTATGGACAATCCCTAAGGAAATGGTTTTATAAAATAGGTGCTAAATTTTATCAGCGAAAAAACTTTTGATAATTTTTGTGAAAATAAATACTAATACACAATAATTTTTTTGCTCAGTAATGTTTATGATTTAAAATGTAGCAAAGTGCAATGCCTTGAGAAGAAAAAAAAAGTACAATGTACAAATGTTTTCCGATGTCAAGTTACTTTGTATTTTGATATATTGTTTCTTAAATAAAGTGTAAACTATAATTAAAAAAAGTCCTAATATCCTTTTTTTAATAAATGTAAATCTAAGTAAAATATAACCCTTTTATAAAAAAAATGCACAATGAATATAAAAAATTAAAAAATATTTTAATTTTTTATATTCATTCAGTATTCCATACAAGGCCGGATTTGAAACTTAAAGAAATAAATAATAAAATTCAGAGTAAGAAAATTTCAAGCTTGATAAAGAGATGCAACCTTAGCAGATGCTAATTTTGCAATAGATTTGATATATGGTTTCCAAGAAAGATTGGAAGTAAGAATTAATCCTAGAAGATAAGTAGTGGATGACTCATCGAGTACAATAATATATATATATATATATAATATAGGAATGTCTAAATTATTGCGATAACGAATGGCTGAAAAAAGTTGAGTTTTATCTGAATTAAAGTTCACCAGCCACTGTGAGCCCCATGCCTTATGGAGAAGACCAGGAAATCACTTTAGATACAGAAGCTTGAGTGATACGAATGTCAAGCACTGGATCAACCTGTTTGTTGGCAATATCAGGTAGTCAATTAGATAGGTTGCTAAACGCAACTAGTGGAATCAAGAGATGATATTGATGAAAAGTTCTTTTCAAATAATTTAGCTTTGTCTTTAGGTGGTGAGGTGACAAAGTTTGAACCAAACAAGAGAGGTGGAATAACAGATTTGCCCTTATTATTGATACTGTTAAAGATTCTTCAGATGTCGCAAGAGCCTAATTTTTGTAATGAAATAGAAGATTTTATGACCTGAGAATAGCGAGCTTTGGCGTTAGATAAAACCTTTTTACAATGGTTTCTAGCAGTAATTAACAGACGTCTGTTTTCTGGAGAATTGTTTTGCTGATAGATATGGAAGTAATGGTTTCGATTGGCAATTGCAGCAGCACAATGTTGTACCTAAGGGCCATCAGGAAGATAATCACAGAAAGACTCCCAGTCAGCTTTAAGGTAGTTGTAAGAGGTACGATGATAGGGGGATTCAGATGATGAAGAAGAATGAGATAATAGTTATATTATATACTATAAATAGTTATATTATATATTATAAAAAAAGTAAGTAAAATTTTGTTTTTTTTAATAAAATTTTTATACAACTTTTGTATTCTTTTTTTAGAGTCGTTGTTGAAAAAAACATCTTTTATAACAATTTAACCACAATTGAAAGTCTTGACATGCAACTTATTCATGATTTTATCAGTCCATATAATTAAAAAACTAGTTTTGCTATGTACTAGAACTATAAAAATTTTTTTTTTTTTTATGTTTATTTGTTTATTACGTTTTTATGTCTTTTTGCTTTTAAAAATGTTTTTGCTATGTTTGACTATACAGTAGCATGCAAAAGTAACCGGACAAAAGCATAACTTGAGATAACTTTTGAATGAAAAGTCCAATTTCTTTCAAATTGTCACTGAAATGTCAAAGAATTGATTATAAATCTAAAAACAAATGAACTTTTACTAAATCTAAGCAATCTAATCAATACTTTTGCATGCACATATTTTAATTAAATAATCTTAAAAGTTTATTTAATTAAAATATGCGCATGCAAAAGTATCCGGACAGAAAAAAAAAACTTAAATTAGATTTTTTTTTTAAACATTTTTAAAATTGAAAATGCTTTTTTTTAATGTAAATTGCTTTAGTACTTCGTCGGGAAGCCCTTAGCATTGATTACTGCTTGAGAGACAAGGCATTGAGTCCACCAGCTTCATAATCACAATAATTTTGATTTTTCCCCATTCTTGCTTCAGAGTATTCAATAAATCACGTTTACTTGTTGGTTTTTCGACCTAAAATTTATCGATCAATGAGCTTACATAGACATTCAATAGAATTAAGGTCAGGACTTTGCTAAGGCTATTGGATTAATTGAATTTCTTTGGTTTTGAAAAAGTTTTTCACAAGGGTTGAAGTGTGCTAGGTCATTGTCCTGCTAAAACATCCTTCCTTGAGGCATTTTGTCTTTAACATGTGGTAGCATAACATTCTTAAGTATTCAAAAATATGTACAAAGTACATATTTTTGTCCATTTTGCCATCAATCAAATGGATAAGACCGATACAATCTCTGTTCAAGTTAGCCAAGTTCATAATGTTTCGACCTCTGGACTTATCTAATATTATCATATCCAAATAACATAAACTTAAATTCATTACTAAAAAGTACTTTCACTCATTGTTTTCTTGCCCAATTCAAATGTTCCTTAGCATATCTTAAATATGCTTTTCAATTCTTTATATAAATAAAAAGTTTCTTTGTAGGATGTCTTTCAAATAGATTTGCAGACCTCAAAAGACGTTTGATTGTGTCAACACTACATTTTACATTATAAAGTTCTTTAATTTCAGCATTTACTAAGACAGCATTTTGGAGTGGAACATTTTTCAGGGCTCAAGGATGAATGTTTCAGCAGGACAATGACCCAAAGCACACTTCAACCCTTGTGAAAAACTTTTTCAAAACCAAAGAAATTCAATTAATCCAATAGCCTTAGCAAAGTCCTGACCTTAATTCTATTGAATGTCTATGTAAGCTCATTGATCGATAAATTTTAGGTCGAAAACCAACAAGTAAATGTGATTTATCGAATACTCTGAAACAAGAATGGGGGAAAATCAAAATTATTTTGATTATGAAGCTGGTGGACTCAATACCTTGTCTCTCAAGCAGTAATCAATGCTAAGGGCTTCCCAACGAAGTACTAATGCAATTTACTTTAAAATAAAGCATTTTCAATTTTAAAAATGTTAAAAAAAAAATCTAATTTAAGTTTTTTATTTCTGTCCGGATACTTGTGCATGTGCACAGTTTAATTAAATGAATTTTTAAAATTAGATTGCTTAAATTTAGTAAAAAATCATTTCTTTTTAGATTTGTAATCAATTTTTTGACATTTCAGTGAAAATTTGAAAGAAGTTGGAATTTTCATTCAAAAGTCATGTTATGACTTTTGAATGAAAATTCCAAATCTCAAGTTATGCTCTTGTCCAGTTACTTTTGCACACTACTGTATATAACAAAAAACTTTTTAAAAAAATAAGTTCATCGATAAAAACATTAAAGTTTCAAGAGTTGAAAAACATATTTATAATTTGTCTGTGTTTCTAGCGCAAATTATAAAGTATTTCCTTAATATACTGACTAAAAAAGTCGCAAAAAAATTTTATATCTAAAAAAAAAAATTCTGTTATATTCTTATCTACTTTTTTCCTCAACTTGTATCAATTTTGGTAATATGAAAATAACAAACGCCCTAAAATAAGAAAACCAAAAGAGTATAATATTTAAGTATATATATATTTTTTTGACAACAATTTTCTTTTTTTAATATTCAATTTTTTATAGTCTTCGGTTCTTTTCTTCAAGTATTGCTGTTTTATTCTCTTGTTTTTTAAAGCTTTATTTTGCTGCAAATTCTTAAAACGCTAACTATATAAAAATGTGGTCAAGTTGTCTAAAAAAATTACTTTAGTGGTGGATGAACAAGGTATGTGATCGCACGCGCTTTCCGGAAAGGCTTGTAATACATACATATATGAGGTTATCAGAAACAAAATCTAATAAATTATTTTTTCAGAATAATAAAACTCAATCAATTATTTTTATGCTACACTCAACTTAAAATTTTTTATTTTCTTTTTAAATTAAGTTTTTCAAATATTTTTAGGAATCAATGTTTTTCATTTTAAAATTCTTTGTTTTTGTAGTTCAATGTAAAAAACAATATAGAACTTATTTGTCGAGCCCATCAGTTGGTAATGGAAGGATTTAAATGGCATTTTAATGAAACAGTACTCACTGTATGGTCTGCCCCTAATTATTGTTACAGGTAATTTTGTATATGCTACAAGTAAGATGATTTTTGTCAAATAAAAAGATATGTACACATTTTTGAACTATGATAGTTTTGTGTTATAGAATATTTAGAAACCAAGCAAATGTAAATTTAAATTAAAGTGTGAAACAATTTTAAACCACTAACTTAAATTTATGTTAAAATTAAACTTTTTTTCCATTACACGAAAGTGCAGCTTGCTCATAACTTCACTTATTTATTAAAAATATAGTTACTTGTCATAAAAAAACACAGGTGGCAAAACATCATTTTACTAACTTTCCTATGTAATCAAATTATTAAAAACTGAAGTTAAAACTACAGTTTTATATTATTTCAACAATATATTGTTGTATATTTATGTGTTGAATTTTTTTTTATGTTTCTTTTATTTATAAGTTAATGAAGGATTATTTCAAAATAAAGATTCTATCAAAAACAATTAATGAAGACTTTTTCAATTGAATAATTTAGTTCTTGTCATCTGATTAAAATTAACTGGTAAGATGGCTGGTTAGATTTAGAAATTTTTTTACAAGAGACTAATTTATTTGATTGTTAAAAGTATTGTATGAAATAATTTTATAGATAAGTAATTATTTTTTACTTATGATTAAACTATCATTTAAAAGCATTGCTTTAAAAACTATTATTGATTGGTTAACATTTATCAAATGTTAGCCTATATCATTCATAAGTATCAATGATTGGTTAACATTTGTCAAATGGTAACCTATGTCACTTTGTCTTTTGGAATTTTTTTAATTAGTAAAAATATCTAGAAAATAAATTAAAATTTTTAAAAACTAGCAATAAAAGCATTCATCAAATAACTCAGAAAATGATGGTAAGAGTGTTGGAAAACATAACCTCATCTGTTAAAGAACAAACTATCGAAGGCATTAAAATTAGTTCACTCTCTGACAAAGAATAGTCATAGTTGTTTTTTGATTTTTATTTTTAAAAAGGTTTTGTGTTGACCTGATGCTGGTCTAAAACAGTGTAACTTCTTTTCAAATTTAGAGGGCTGCATTTCTTTTCATATAGTTATGAATGAAAATGAAAAAGTAAATTTACATTTAAAACTAAAGTCCGTTTTTAGCCTTGACATTTTATTTTACTATTAAGATCTTTAAATTTTTAATTGTCAAAAAATGTTTATTAAATATTCATGGTTTTCCTACTCTCTTATTTTTTATTATTCATCACCACTGAATAATAAAAATAAGTAAAAATCACATTCTAAGTGTAGAAAATTTAAAACAATAACAGTTGTGCAAACTATCATGTCTTGTAAGTGGAACAAGACATGATATCAATATGATGATGAAATGATATATGAAAGCAAGAGCTTTACCATATGAAAAACAGTATAAGCTAAGGTTTCATTGAATTTTGTGGTACCTCTGAAGCTATTAAAAAGTTTGTTAATAATTTTTATATAAATTATATTAGTTTAATAACTCTATTTAAATAAGTAATTAAATACTTTTCTTTTATATAAAAGAATGCTTGCTAAAATCTAAACCCTCAGTCAATGTGTGTACACTTTACTGCGCTAATTCATATTTAAATCCGTCGATGTGTGTGCACCTCACAGTGGCTATGGCTAAAACAGTGGTTTGTGTGCGTGATAATGCACATATTCTATGAAACTTTGAAGAAAAAGATGAACAACTGTTAAAACAAATAAAAAACAGACAAGGTAGTTTTATGTTGAAAAGAATATAAAACTACCTATATATAGAACTTACCTACCTAAATAGAATTTTTTTTAAAATTAAAAAAAAAAAACAAGCTCTCAGTGGAAAGCTTAAATTAGAAACCTTGCAAGCTGCGTTACATAACTTTATAAGTTATGTAACGCAACTAGTGAGTTTTATGTAAAGCAGTTTATTTTCTATTAAATATAAATTTTAATAGAAAATAAACTGTATATTTAATTTAAAAACTTTAATTTAAAAACTTTAAAAACTTTAATTTAAAAATATATTTTTAAACATATTTTTAAATTAAAGAAGCCGATAAATTTTGTTATTTTATATTACAAATTGGTGTATCTGTGTAAATTTGTGATTAAGTTGTGTTCTTTATTAAAAAAATAGTGATATTTTTTTATTACTTGCATTATAGATGTGGTAATGTTGCTGCAATTCTTGAGCTAGATGAGCATTTAAAAAAAGATTTTACAATATTTGAAGCAGCACCTCAGGTCAGTTTTTATTTATCACAAGTCAAAACTTGTAATAAATGTCTATTTTTTTAACATTTTTTGAAAGTTTAATATTTATTTTATTAAAACACAATCTGTTTTTGAAAAATTTGTTTTTGAAAAAAGACCTTTTTTCTAAAATAAGCTCTAAAGAGTTTTTGCTGAAATAATATATACTAGCAGTAAGCAACCCACAATATGGGTTATTAGTAATAACAATATATATATTTTATAACAATAAAAACACATTAATAACTTAGATATTATCTAAAAAATTAAATACATATTTATAAATAATATTTTATAAATAAGTTTGACTCCCTATCAGCAATGTCATTGCTTATAGTTAATGACATAAAGATTGCATTAACATTAGTTCAGTTCTTTTTAAAATCTGTCTCAACACAGCAGGTACCAAGGAAAGTCAAGTAAAGCCTGCAAATACATAAAAAAAGAAATGAAAAAAAAATTAATATTTTTAATTACAAAAGTATTATTTGCATTTTATTGTTAGTAGAATTAGGATAATAATATTACAGAAAATATAAAGAACAAAAAATAGCTATAACAGCCTAGTTCTATCAACACAAAACACAGTAACAATATCGCATAGCATAAGATATTTGTAAGCACACATTACTGTGTCCAGAATAATTCAAAAAGAAAATATTATAAAAAGGATAGACAATACAACATAATAACACCACAACTTAATAAGATATTTTATTAACTAAAACACTTGAACTAAAAAGATTTTATTTGTTACAATATTTGAACAATTGAGGGACAGTTATAGTTATTAGTTTGAACAATTATATCATAAAATATATCATAAATTATATCATAAAATAGCAAGCAACTCGTAAGATATTTCTTATAAATGGTCATTATCAATTGTGGTATTAAGAAATATGCAAGAGCTCAGTAATTACATAAGTTTTATTAATTCTCCTTCTCATCTAAGAGAGAGGAAGAGAAAGAAAGTATTTTCAAAGAAGCATGTTAAAAAAAGTAAAAAAACATGCAATAGATAATAGTATCTGGTTTTATTATGTTACCAGTAAATGAAAATATTTTTACCTTGATTAAAAGATAAATTCTCAACATTTTTTAATTAAGCTCCGGCTTCTCTCTAACTGTTGACTAATGATTATTAGAGTAAACTTCACATCATATTTAATTTACAAAAGTTTCAACAGTAAGCAAACTAATCAAGTGATGACAAAGGCAACTAAAAAAAATGAATATAATTATGTTTGAAATTATAAAAAAATTTAAAATCATTTATGTTATTAATCTAAATATTACTATAAATATATATACTATAAATCACTCAATATATTACTATAAACATATAAATAATATTACTATAAAAATAAATATTACTATTAATAGAAAACTCATACTTTGCTTTGTCCTCAAGTGTCTAAAGTAAAATTAGAATAACAGGCATTAACACTGCTTGACACTACATTCTTGCAAGTTATCTGCTCGCTAAGCAGCATTTCTTACCTTTTGGGTAAATAACTTCCCTGGAAGCAGGTGCAGCACCATCTCCAACGAATACAACTGCAACTTCACTTACTAGTTTGCAAACAAAACATATAATTATGTAAGCAAAGTTGATTGCGATGTTGTTGCTTTCTAAAATTTACTGCTGCAAGTGAATCAGAGATATACAGTTGATAGTGTTAGGGGAATATCTTGATCTGGCCTAAGATTACCTACACAATGAAAAACTTGACAGTTGATAGTGTTAGGGGAATATCTTGATCTGACCTAAGATTACCTACACAATGAAAAACTTGACAGTTGATAGTGTTAGGGGAATATCTTGATCTGGCCTAAGATTACCTACACAATGAAAAACTTGACTACATATTAAAACATGGCGGCCTATGATTTATTTGTTAAACCACATTATCAGTAAATAAAGCAAAATAAAAGGTATATTAAATTCTAATATATTTTAAAAAGTTGGAATTATAACTTGGATATTATTGGATATAACTTCCTGTAAATCTTGCAGAAATAATGAAAATGGAAGCAAAACTACCTTTCTATTATGGCAACATAAATAATGTGTTTCATCAAAAAATATTTTAGCACAGCAATGCTGACAGATCTGGCTCATTTCTCCTAAATAATCTAGAATAGTATCACTTCTTGCTATACAATACACTCTGATTGTCTAGCAGCATTTCGTACATTTTGAGAATGATTAATCTCATCTAGGCCTATCTCTTTCATTTATGTGATAGTTACTTTCAACTCGTCTAACCATGATGTTTAGGTATAAATTAATTTCTTCTTAACAAGCAGCATTTCTTATATTTTGATGACAATTAATTTCAGCTTACCTAGTTCCAATCATATCACTAAATTATCATTTATTTTTAAGTTGATAGTATTTATTTAATAATTTATTTATACCTAATATCGACCATCCAAAAAAAACATAAAAATATTAATAGTCTAAAGTGGTAAACATATCTACAAAAAGATAAATAATAATTTTCAAGTAAAAATCAACAAAAACCTGCAAACCTAATAACAAAAATATTATTTGGTATTAAAAACAAAACACAATGTTGAATCTTACTTGGTTTCTTAAATATATAACAATTTTATTTAACTATTTAAAACTATTTAAAAGAAAAAAAAAACAAAAAAAATCAAAATGTTAAGCAATGTATTTAAAAAATAAAGAAGCTATTACTTTACATGATATATAGGTAAATTACGATTTACTTTACATGATATATAGGTTTATATAAACTCTACAATTCATTAGTTTTCCCTTTACATGATATATAGGTAAATTACAATTTACTTTATATCATATATAGGTTTATATAAACTCTACAACTCATTAGTTTACCCTTTACATGATATATAGGTAAATTACAATTTACTTTATATCATATATAGGTTTATATAATCTCTACAACTCATTAGTTTACCCTTGAGGTCAAAAATGAAAATAATTTATTTTTATTATTATTCAAAATAACATTTTTTTTAAATAAAAATCTATAACAATTTAGTTTAGGATTTATTAAAATCCATATTTTTATTGGCAATGTCAGTCAGCATATTTTTTATCTAAAGTAATAAAAAAAATGAAACTATTTAAGAACAAATTTTAAAATCTAAATAAATATTCGAATACCTTAAAAAGAAGCATAACACAACATTCTTTTGACAACTTCTAGCAGAATTTTTTTTACTTTTTTCTATACTTTATTTTTTTTATGTAAAAGAAAATATAAATATAGATACAGAGAAATATAAAATATACTGAAATATACGCAAATTTATGTATGTCATTAAATATGAATTTTAATTAGTCATTAAATTCCATAAAAACATAATGATTAATTAAAAAGTTTTATTTTCTGAATCTTTTCAAGTGAAACAAGTTACAAAATTGCAATTATGTTTTTTCTCGAAAGGCGTAATAAGCATCATAAGGCGTTTAGAAAAACGGCTGCAGAGTTGTTGACCATAATTCAAGTTTGAAATAAAATGTTGGTCACTTGAAATAATTCTCTAATGTTAAAACATAGTTTTCAAATTCTTCTGGATTGATTTTTGTAGGAATTTTGATTAGTAACTTTTACGAAAAGAATATTTGTCTTTTTCATATAAATTTCTATTCCTTTAATAGTTTAAAGTTTAACAAAAAAATTTGTTTATAAACTTATTCATAAGCACCTTCGTTTTCCGTGTTGATTTGTCAGTAATTCTAAATGAATTATATTTGTTAGATACAAACTAATAAGGTCTTTGGTTACATTTTCTGTATTTTTATATTTATGTTGTTGTTTTAACATGCAGTTTGTTTGTAGTTTAGGAATATTTGTAAGTTACTTCAAACTTTTTTGTTTCTTTTTGTGATATTTTTCATTGGTTAGTTTATAGCCTTAAAGGTTTTGTATAAATTAGCCAGTTATCACATTTTTACAAAAGTTAGCCAGTGGTCACATTTTTACATAAGTTAGCCAGTGGTCACATTTTTACATAAGTTAGTCAGTGGTCACAATTTTATTGAACTAAATACTGATATATATATATAAATAAAAAGAACTGAATATAAACAACAAATGCAATGCTTTTTTTTTAATTTTTTATAAATGAAAGAAAAAACTGCCCTAACGTTTTTGAGATTAATTTATCATAAAAGTATTTTATCATCCCGTATCAGTAAAATAAGTATATATTATACTGCAGATTGGTAAAAAAAATTTTAAATTTATCATATATTGATAATTGATAGTGTTAATGATTTTTAATTAGTTAAAAATTTACTAATTTTTGATACCATTTATCTATAGTAAACACGTGCCTTAGTATTTATAAACACTTAGTATTTAAAATGTTATTTAATAATTATTCATTTTAAATATTCTAGGAATCACGCGAGCTGCCTGCTAAAAGACCGCAAGCAGATTACTTTTTGTGATGCTTTTGTAAATTAGAATTTCGTCAAAGTTTTAAAAATAGAGAATATGTGGTGCAAAATGCGCATTGTTAATAAAATATTTTTATTTCTATTACAATTTTTTTTTTTTTTCCACCTGAAAACAAGAAAAGCGGTTGAACGAACATATTCGCAACTGAAGCTAATCTTCTTTTTAGAATTATTATTTACGAACTGTTATATAAAAAGTAACAAATGCGAATTTTTGCTCAATTCCTTTTACAAAATATGATATATATTAATCGCGGTTTTTACGAAATATGATATATATTAATCGCGGTTTTTACAAAATATGATATATATTAATCGCGGTTTTTACAAAATATGATACATATTAATCACGGTTTTTACAAAATATGATATATGTTAATCGCGGTTTTTACAAAATATGATATATATTAATCGCGGTTTTTTTTTTTTTTTTTTTTTTTTGCTGCTTGAGAATAATTATCATTGATTCGTATTGCACAACGCGAAAACATGCGTTTATATATACAGTTCTCGAAGTGGAGAGATATGTGACGAGACGATTTTCAGTAATTTTAAAAAGAACTATTCTGTTGAACCATCGTTATGTTAAGAGAGATGTATAATCGTGGCGGGATGGATTATACTTAAGAAAAGTGGCGTAATAGCATTCCGCCACATTTTAAACAATACGTGCACACATTTATATATATTAAACAATGCAGATGAATCTCCCGAAGACTACTTTAGAAAGCAGTCTTCGGGAGATTCATAATATTTATATATGAATTTATGTAGATTAGAAATATTTTTCTAGTGTTTGATGTACAGTATAGTAAAACAGATTTTCTACACCCTCGTTTGGAACTAAAAAAGATGTCAGAAGATCTATATATATAGAGAGAGATATTAGCTGGGTTTTTTGGGAGATTCGTTTGCTTTGTTTAATTTATACACATAAACGTTGATAATTCCTTGCCATTGAATGTTATTTGTTTTCTGAAAGTGGTACTATAAATCTTAAATTTAAGATAAATCATTGTAATGTTAATGAATCTCTAATTAAAATGGAATCGGAAATGATACCATATTAATGCTCTATCGTTATGTTCGTCTTAGACTAGACTTATCCTTTTTTTAAACGCCAAGCTTTCTAAATGCTTGTTACTTTTTCATGATCTGGAACCCTGTTACTAAATTTTTACTAGCTAACACTAAATGACAAGCCTTTAGATAGCACATGCATATTTGGGAGCAGTATTAAGTCTGTAGCGAGCGCTTTACATTAATAGCTGGTACTGAAAACATTAATGAAATCCTAAATTGATTCCAGATACCTATATATATATAATATGCTATAAATTATATTATTAACGTTTTTTTGATGTTTTTTTTGGAGAGGAGAGGGTTGATGAAACTCTTAGTGCAGTAATTTAAGATCTTATTATTTTACCATATCCAGATAATGAATAGTTTATTGCCATTATTCTTGAACATTCCACTAAGTTTTGCATAGTTAATATGCTAATGAGTTAATAATATATCTGTATTAAAGTACGTTTATTATATAATACACATACGGGTAGGGTTGCCAGATGCACGGTCGTCTAAAGGTGGATATAAAAAAGCCGAAAGGAGGACAGCTTTTTTTATGGGGGGGGGGGGGAGGAAGACTCCAATCTTCTAGCCATGGTACTGACACCGGATGAGAATAAACAACAAAGTAAGTTATTAACATTATATGAAGAGTACACGGCAAAGAACGGCATAGTCACATTTAAGAAGTTTTGAGAAAGTATATATTAATCATTTATAAAAGTTTTCATATAAAGCATAAAAGTAAATTAAAAAAAACTATTTCTTGATTAATTTACCTTGATTAATTTACCTTTAAATTTTTAATAAAATATTTGTAATTTTTTTTCCTAACTTTATACAAACACTTTTATAAATGATCCATAAATACTTTCTTAAAACTTTTTAATTGCGTTTATGCCGTTTTTTCCCGTGTACTCTTCATACGTCATAGTACACAAAGATACTAGGTAAATTGCAGGTATTATAAACTATTACTAAATAATAATAAAAAAAAAAAAATATCAGAAGCGTCGCAAGAAAAATTAACATCCTAACGAGATTTTAAATTATCTTTATCGTGTTTTTTTGCAGGCTACGCATTTAATCAGGTTATTGTAAACTCGAGTAACTTTCTCCAAATTACAATTGCAATTAATACTTTTCAATAAAAAAAAAAAAAAAAAAATGAAACGTTCAGGTATACAGTATTTTAATAGGTTATATTATTTAGAATAAGATGTTTGTCAAATAACGTAGTTCTCGGAGGAGCCAGCTTTACGCAAAAGATTTTTGTTAGCAATCATATATTTATAAAGCTGTTCACAGGTAAGGTTCTTTAAATTATACTTTGTGAGAAAGATGCCGTTTACAGAGTCAACTAAAAGTCTGTTTCTTTCCTTTGTTTTTTGAGCATTAATCAACAAGAACATTCTTTCAACAATTTCGCTGTGTCGTTGTGTGGCATGCAGAAGAATACTTCACAAGTTTTAAGCATCTCTAAGAAGCAACTCGCATTTGGACAAACTTAAAAAAATAAAACGCTGTTGATTCAAGGGTATTTCAAAAAATAGCTCATTTTTGTCCTGCACAAATTATTTTAGATTATAGTATTGGTCAAACAATTGTACATCATCCAAAATGATTCCTTTTTTTTTTTCAGGTGTAAAATGCATACCAGAAGATCATCAAATGTGCTGTATTTTTCTTTATTTAAAAACATTCAATCAAAGCACTGAAATTCATCAAAAGGTTTCAACCACTTTTCTAAATAAATAATGCATTCTTCGTACACAAGCTTCTGCCACAAAGTAATTATAATCTTCTTCTCTGTCACTTTCTTTAAACTTTTTTAATACCTCTGACTTTGAGCGGTAGGAATGTTTCATTTAACCGGCCTTTTAAAACTGCGAGTGAAGAAGGCTCATAACTTCTAAAACTGGCGTTTCTTGCCTTTCAACTGCTGCAATATTTACTTGAAAGACAGATATCAAGAAATGCAAAAACCAAAGATAAGTTTCTGAAAATTCATTGTCAAAAAATTTTTTTATCGTAACAGGTGGTTGATCTAACGAAAAAATATATATTTTTAAAACATCAAATAACCTCAGCAATCTTTCACTAGCAGAAAACAAACTTAGCCATCTAGTTTTAAAGTGATAGAGTAGTTGATGATAATTAGTATCAACATACTTGCATAAATCTTTTAATAATTCTGTTCTAACTGTGTATATAGAAAAATAATTGACTAATTTCAAGACAACAGTTTCAATATCACTCTTCGTGAAATCTGTACCATGCTGAATGCAGTTTTGCAAAACGTGAGCAGAGCACTGTACACCTACCAACGGTTTTTTATGGCTTACTTCAAATACGAGAACACATTTTTGTCTACCTTTCTATTAATGCCTATAAAATTTACATTAGGATTGTCTCCAGCAAAAGCAGCACACATAGACGATAATTCGTATGTTTGGAGTGTTTTCAAAATATATTGTGATTTAGTTTCAGAGGTTTCATTTGGTGTGTTATCTTACGTGAGAATTTTAGTTTGGATACAACCTGCTTTCCAGTCTAAGTATTAAGTAACGATCGGAAATATTTTCTGTGAACCGTGAACATGCGATATTTTTTGCAATTTCCCAATCTTCAAATAACGTGTGCAATAAACCAGCTGTGCAGGCCATCGAATTGTCAAACTTACGATGACAAATTGTATGAAATGCTAAAGTTACTTCAGCTGCGTAGGCTTTTTACAATATCTTTAGCTTTTAGTTTGAAAAAAGAACGTCAACTTATTCGATGACTTATTTGATTTTTATGTTTCTCAATGCTTACATGGCGCTCTAAATTAGTTGCTCCTTTGCTAGCGACGGACAAGTGGCATAAATCATAAACGTACACTTTAACTCATTCTATTTGCGCCCTTCAACAAAGCATGAATACTTTGTTTTATAGTACTTGTTGAAGAAACTAAATTCTCGTTGTAGAAACTAAATTCAATTTTATAAAAAAGTTGCGATTTAATATAAGTGCTGTTGTTGCTATGAAAGCGTAAGCAAAAACTGACATAGACAAAATGTGCTGAGCTAAAAACGTATTAATTAAAATAGAATAAATCTATATATTTTTTTAAGTTTTTTAAGGTGGTAGTATAGTAATTAAAATTGAAAAATTCATTTTTTCAAAAATACATTTTTTAGCTAATATAACTATTGTAGAGTCGAAATCTTATCTTGCTTTATAATAAAAAAATCAGTATATACCTCTGAAATTGCTTTTAAATTGTTCAATATCAATTTTTATCCGTAGCAACGCTTTATTTACCAGGTTGCTACGGGTTTTTGCAATCAAAGTTATATATAAACAATAAAAACAGTTTCATGCTAAACTTTTATAATGAAAATTGTTAATCAGCAGTTACTTCTTGTTTATTGACTCGATTTATACGCGAATGAGCACGCTTTATTGCTATTTTATGCTCTTTATAAGTTCACCAATAGTCTATAGTGTAGTATACATCAGTCAATTTTTTAAATATCTTATTTTAATAAAAGTGTAATGGGTCGAACGAAAAGAAAACAATCTTCTAAAAGAGTATACCAAAATAAGAAAAGAAAGTTTTATGGAAACAGACATACAAATGTCTGCAAAAATAATGAAACCGTAGCCATACCTTCAGTTGAAAACATACCATGTTCCGCATCCTACAAGAAGTTGTTCAACAAAGAAGTTGTAAATGAACCTCAACAGATAAATGAAGACTTTAACTTTATTATGAACTTTGGTTTACTTAAAAAAGCAATAATGGTTCTTAAATGCCCAGAATGTAACAAGTTAGTAAATTTGCAGTTTGATTCTTCAAAAAAATATGGCCTAAGTATTGGACTAAAAATTTGTTGCAGTGATTGTGAATGGGAAACGATTTTTTTTTCATCTGCTAAAATGGATAAAAAAATTAATTGTGTTGGACGAAAACGCTTTGACATTAACACTCGTACAGTAATTGCATTTCGTGAAATGGGTAAGGGATTTTCAGCAATAGAAACATTTTGTGGAATTATGAACATGAACCCTCCAATGAATAAAAACTGCTATAATGACACATTGCACATAATGTTGGATGTCTATCAAAGTTTGGTTGACAAAAGCATGTCAAATGCAGCAAATGAGTTACTATCAATCAATGAAACATCTAAAGATATTATTTGTGGGTTTGATGGATCATGGCAGAAACGTGGATACACCTCAAACAATGGATTAGTAACAGCTGTTGCTGTAGAAAATGGTAAGTGTGTTGATTACGAAATAGAAACAAAAACTTGTAAGTTGTGTTCTATATGGGAGTTAAAAAAGTACACACATCATGAAGAATATAATGATTTTCACTCCTTACATTATAAAAAGTGCAAAATCAGTCATACCGGTTCAGCCTCCTCTATGGAATCAAGTGGTACAATAAAAATATTTTTGCGTTCTGAAAAAAAAAATAATTTGAGATATACAACGTTTCTAGGAGATGGAGATAGCAGTTCATTTGTTAATGTCATTTCTGCAAAACCTTATGGAGATTTTGAAATAAAAAAAGCAGAGTGCATTGGGCATATTCAAAAACGTGTTGGTACTAGATTAAGAAACTTAAAAAAACAAAATAAAGAAACTTTATGTGATGGCAAAAAGTTAGGAGGAGCAGGTCGCTTAACAGAACATGTTATAAATACATTGCAAAATTATTATGGTAAGGCAATAAGGCAAAACGTTGGAAATTTATATGGAATGAAAAAGAGTGTTGCAGCTGTACTTTTTCACTGTTCTGAAAGTTGTGATGGCGAAACGCGTCATCAGTTTTGTTTGCATACCAAAGATTCTTGGTGCAAATTCCAGTCTGACAAACTGACTCGCAAAATTTCATATAAAGAAAATATTTGTATTCCCGCTGCTGTCTGCAACACCATCAAACCAATATTTATAGACCTTGGTTCCGATAAACTTCTTGAAAAATGTTTGCATAGAAAAAACGCAGAATCCCAATGAGTCTTTAAACCAGTTGATATGGAAGCGATGCCCAAAAGATATATTTATTGAAAGAACTGCTCTAAGTATAGGAGTAGCCTCAGCTGTACTAAATTTTAATGAAGGCCAGCAGTTCTTAAATAAATTGTTTAATGAGCTTGGAATTGAATTCGGTGTAAATGCGCAAAATTACTGTTTACGTAAAGACAATAAACGAATCATTAAAGCAGAAAAACAATGTAGTACTAAAGTAAAATCAAGAAGAAAAAAGTTAAGAGCAATAAAAAAAGGTTTTTGTGACCAAAATGAAGAACTGGAAGGTGTAACTTATAAAAGTGGTGAATTATGAACTATTTTATTCTTCTTTTTTTTTTAATTGCGTTTTTCTCAAAATCATGTATTTGGGGTTTGCGACGTGGATTTTTTAAAAAACCAATTATCAGATTTACTTGAAATTTGGCACACATACTCACTACATTAGTATCTACAACATACACTAGGATAATTTTTATTGCTTCTCTCGTTCAGTAATTTTTAATCATTTTTTTTCATAAATTCCCCCAAAATTGCAAAATTTTACACAAATGCAAATATTTTTTGATTTTTTTGACCATATCAAAATCTTCTAGTCTATGTTGCAATGCCACATGTAATATATCACCAGCCAAATTTTCAATAAAAAATATATAAGGGTTCTTGAAAAATCTCTGTCACAGTTTACCCCATTTATGGGCCTTCAGCGATAATTATGCTGAAGAAGATTTGTCATAATTTTTTTTTTTTTTTTTTTTTTTGTTATTGATGTTATATTACACATTGTAGAATTTTTTTTTATTTGAAAAAGGTGATTTTTTTTTTTTTTTTGCTAATTACTATACTACCACCTTAATTCCTTTGCCGTTCTATAGAACAATAAAAGAACTCGAAATATCAAACAGTTTGAGGACAGTTTTGAATGGAATTAAACATTTTTAAATGGAATGAAAATTTTTAGAATGGAATGAATGCAAATGTATATTTTAACTTTTATTGCTTCGTTTTTTGTTTGTCAAACTGTTTAGGGCCATCAACATCAACGGGGTGGGAGTGGGGAAGGGGGTTCCCCCACCCCCACTCCCACGCCATAAAAAAAACTTTTAAAAGTTATACAGTTTTAAGAATAGCTAAGTTTAAATGAAAAATATAAGTAAAATAAAATAAATAAAATGAATGAAAAAATTAATAACATAAAATATTAAAAAGGCTGGACATTTTAAATGTTTTTGGCTTCGCCTGCCAAACAGAAGACAAAGGATAAAAAAGGAGTAGCAACCCTACCTTTGGGCAGCTCCACGCTCAAGTGAGTTATTTCGATGGAAAAAATAAATAAATTCAAACAAAAAACCAAGATGTAATTGGGTTACAAAATGTTTAAAATTTTAAAACTTTGATTATAATCATTATTATTCAAAATTTAAAAATTTTGATTACAAATAACATTATTATAATGTTATTTGTGCTTATTTTGATTATAATGTTATCAGTGAAAAGAAAAAATTATAAACTTGAGTAAATAAGAACAAAGAAAAAACGAATAAGAAAAGAAAACAAACAAAAACAAAAGATAAAAAAAGTCAAGAAAAAAGTTTTAAAAAAATAAAAATCACTCCCCACAAAGGAAAAACAATATTTGAAAATATAAAATATTAGAAAAGCGAAAAAACGAAAAGAAATATAATGAATAAAGAAAAGAAGAAAAAGATTCAAAAAGAAAAAGAAAAAAAACATATTGCAATAAATAACAATAAGCTTTAAACAACATTCTTGATAAGAAAAACTAAAGTACAATATTTTAAGATTTTTCAAAATTATCCGTCATTTGTAAATACTTTTTGTAACTTTTTTTTAACCTTGTGATTACTATTCATTTCGACATTTTTTTTTTACTTTGCACGAGTTTCTTGTAATGTTGCTGTTTTTGTTTGTTTATTTAATTTTTTTATTTTTTTATTAGTGTAGATATTGTTTTAGTTTTATAAGTTTATTTTTTGTTTAGTATTTGTTTGTGCTTTTTTGTTTACATTTTGTTAATATTATTCGTTATTTATTTTAGTTGATATATCATAATATTATATTACTTATATAGTTTTGAATTTGATTATAAATGTTATAAATATTAATTAATCATTGCCAGTTTCTTTATAATAACTGCTTTTTATCTCACAGTAGGTTGTTACTTTATGTCAGTTTTTAACTGTTAGTAAATTTTTCTATCAGTGTATATAATATTCAGTTTTTGTTTAGAAATCTAATAATGATTTATTTTTAATACAATTTATTATTTTTATTATCAGTGTTCATAATTTTCCATTATTATCATTATCATTATTACCATTATTATTATTATCATTATCATTGTTATTATTATTATTATTATTATTATTATTATTATTAGTATTATTATTATTATTATTATTATTATTATTATTATTATTATTATTATTATTATTACTATTACTTTTATTTGTATCTTTAATATTACTTGATATCATTTTCATCAGGTTTTTACTAAGCACGGGCTTTTGATTTTTCCGTCTGCTAAACGGAAACGGGTGGTTTCCGTCCGTTAAGCTAAAAAAATTTTAAGTTGTTTAAAAAAAGTTTCATATATTCGACGTTCGGTTGAATGAAAGACATGGAACAAAAAAAAATTTCGAAATATACGGTTTGATTATCGAATTCAACGTTTTGAAATTTTTAGAAAAAAATTTAGAGAAAATTTTATAAAACTTTTTTCAAAAGAAAATTTTATAAATATATTTATATAAATTTATAAAAATATTGTTTAACAGCTTTAATAAAAAATTTAAAACATTTTTGTGCATTTGTTAAACTTATAACTTAAGTTTAAAATATATAATATAAATTTAAATAAGTTTTTTTTATCTAATTTATCTTTGCATATATTGTTAGTTGAAAAAAAAATTAAAAAATTAAGTTGATCAAAATGACGTAGAGGAAAATAACTCTACAGGAACAGTTATGTTATTTTCATTTCGTCAGGAAATATCGTAACTTGTCGCAGGGAAAACCTTTGTACTGACACAATAAGACAATTGGTGTTTTGCCATCACAACTTTAAGAATATTAAAGTGAAAAACTGGAAATTGAACGATTCTGTAAATGAAAGAGAAGAAAAGTAGTAGCTTATTTTTTTACTATGGACAACTATGTCTTGGTGTTTTAATATTATTTTGTTTGCTTTTAATAATATAAATATTATCTGGATTTGCAACTTTTTTAATTGTCAATATTACTTTGTTTACATTTTAAAATATACATATCTGTTTTGTTGTATCTTTTAATTAACGGCCGTTAACGGAGTTTAACGTCCGTTAAAATAAGTTACCGGTCGGTTACAGAAAATTACCGTTAATAAATTTTAAGGTAACGGAATTTAACGGAAATTTGGGTAATTTTTTTTAACGCAACGGAAATTAACGGTTTTTAACGGACCGCCAAACCCCCATGCTTAGTTTTTACTTTATATTAGTTTCAAAACATTTTTGTAAACTTTCTTGATTGTATGACCTTAATCAGAAATATATGATTGATTGATGATTATTTGTGTTACTTTCTTGTTTTTAATTTCAAATTAAAGTCTTGCGTAGAATTATAAAAGGAGTTAGTTTTTTTGTATCTTACTACCACGAATTTATTATAGCATAAATAAACTTAAAAAGTGCAATTGTTTTAAATAAGTTTTTTATATTTAACAATATATATTATCTGCTGTAGTTTCCCAACAATACGTCTATCCGACTTATTGTAAGTTGATGATGGAGTTGTTTATAAAGCAGGGTTTAGTTAAATTTAATAACAAAACAAATAAGAAAAAGTTCTATAGAATTTTTTTAAACTTTTGAAACATATGGTATTAAAACATATTGATATTACCATAAAAATAATTTTTATAGAGTGGTTAATTTTATTTTTCTATAAAAATTTTTTCCTGGGTAAATAACATTTTCTGTAGCAGTTATGAATTTCTATACAAAATTATACCAGAATTTCTATAGACCATATATTTACAAGTTTTATATAAATGTTATAGAACTATTCTTTAATAGTTTTTTTTTAAAACCAATTCAAATTTACAATTTACAATATTTTTGTTGATTATAACTTTAACTTATTACCAGTAATTCATTTTTGATTGTAATATAAACTAAAGGCTAATGCTAATGCTGAAAGACAAAGTAAATGGCTTAACCCTGTTTTAGCAAAGAGAAAAAATAAAGAGTACGTTAAAAAACACCGATTAAAAAAAAGAAAAGAATATTCAAAATTACCAAAAGATAAAAAGCAAAAAGCTAATATAAAAATTAAAAAAAAAAGAAAAGGAAAAAAAAAGCTAATTGGAAAAAAATAACTAAAAAAATATAAATAATGAAGTTATTTGCAACAAGAAACAATATAGGACACCTTCTTCTCTATCAAAGGCTGTAAATAAAGTAAAACTAATGCTACCCAATAGCCCATTAAAGCAAAAAGTTGTTTAAAAATTAGCTGCTAAACTACATTGCAACATTGTAGAATCTTCAACTGGTTTTAGAGGAAAAGACAAATTTGCAATAAAAAATTATGGGAAAAAAGATTTTATTCAAAACGGTACATGTATATGAGCATAAAAGAGACACATGCTTTGTTTATGATAAATGAAAAATAAAAATGTAAAAATTGACGTAAGTAAATTTGTAAGTTTAAGGCCCTTACATGTCCTCCTTAGTCGACTAACGCCAGAAAATGTATGCACATGCATATATCATCAAAACATAGTTCTTGCACTTAAAAAAACCCTCCGACTGCAGTGAAAACAAATCTGTATGTTCAAGCAAATTTCTAGAGTCTTGTCTTCAATGTCCAGGCAAATCAGCATGTAGGTTTAGTGACTGCCAGCACAAAAAATGTGGTTTCTAAAATAACTATTCATTGCAGTGTGATAGAGAAACTTTAAAGGCTATTGTTGAGTGGAAACAGTGGAAAGATGATAATGGAAGGATGAAGTAAATGGTTCAAAGTAATTCAATGGCTCATTTATACGACCATCCGTGCTAAATGATGCCATCCTTTTTAACTCACAGTTTTATTTAAAAACAGCAGCATAAGAGTTTATAATCTGAAAGAAATAGATCAAAAGAGAAGGATAGAATAGCAGTGTTACAAATAGGTTATGCTGAAAATTACAAATGTTTTTCACAAGATAAAGTTCAAAATGCATACTGGAACAAACTGCAGGTAATTATTTTTACTTCTGTAACGTGGTTTCAAAATATGAAATACTGTTATGCAGTTGTAAGTGATTGTACAACTCATGTAAAAACAACATTAGTAATTCTTGATAAATTAGTTCAAAGCCTACCAAAAGAAGTTGTTGAGTTAATAGTTTGAACAGATGGCTCTGCAAGTCAGTTTAAAAACATATTTATTATAGTGGGCGCTCAAGCTCTTTAAAAAAAGTATGGAGTTATTATAAAACAAAACTACAGTGCAACTAGTCATGGTAAAGGACCTGTAGATGGCTTAGGAGCAACTGTTAAAAGAATTGCTTCAAATCAGGTTCTAACCAGAAAAGCTGTTATTAACAATGCTGAAGATTTTTATCAGGTTGTTTTTAAGACTAGCCTTAAAATTTCAATTTTCTTTAATTTTATTTGAATATATACTTCAAAGAAGTATTAAATTAAATCCACAAGATATATTTCAGAAATCGAATAAATTAAATCAATTTCCACTTTTCATTACTTTTCTTTTATGATGATTGCACCCAATTAAAACGATATTCCTCAGAGTCTGAAACAGCAACTCTAAAAATCAAAAAAGCAAAAAAAAAAAAAAAATGAAACAAAATTGAGGTTATTATGCATTTTATCAATAAGATTTTTGAATTTTTGTCATGTAAATTTATTAATTTTTTGACAAAATTTTCACAATTTATTATTATTTTTGAATGATAGAACCGATTCAAAAATCAGAGTGATGAACTATATGCTGCGAAACAAATTGTAGATTTAATATTATTGTACTACATATATAATAATACCTAAATAGATATATTATTTAACATAAATATCTAAATATCTGTTTGTTTTAATTGTTAGTAAGTTATTAGGTTTAATTTAGTAAGTAACGTTTATTTCTGTCCCCGTAAGTAACGATAACTAATTTGATTTAAGATATATCAAGAAATGGCTAAAGCAATCTTTTGAATAATTTTGCGCAGAATAATAACAACTTAATTTAATTTAAGAAGCCAGTTTATGTAGATTAAATATTTGGCTTAAAATATTTGACTAAAAACAACAGGTTTAAATGCAATGCTTTTTTGCGTCACGTAAATAAAACACAGCATATAATTTTTTTAAATTACATTAATAAAAAATTTATTTAAAATTATAATTTTTTAAACATAAATGTTTTATTTTGGTATTATTTTTATTTTAACGAAATTATATAAATTTTCGTCATTTCTTTACATAGAAATATTGTAATGAAATTTCAGACAAAAGCTCAGTTAATCTTAACGGAGATATGAGAATACGGCCGCAGAACCATTGAGATATTTTGACGAGTTCAATGTTAGTGTTGCTAAAAAGCGTCATAATGTTACTGTGAGAGAGAAATAAGTAAGAATCATCAGCAAACGTAATAGTCATTAGGTTAGAGGACTTAGGGAGGGGTGATGAGGGCAACGAGGGCAATCGTCTCCTTTTTACCTTCTTAAGTATTTTGGAAATAATTTTATATATTTAACACAGCATGTTGTTTGAAAAAGGATTTAAAAATATCATGAAAGTTATATATCTAAACATTAAACTTAAAAAATGTCCCCCAACTTAACCAGATCCACCAAATCAAAAAAAAAAATGCCCTCCCCCTTCTTTCCTTACTAGATGGTCTGAATCAACTGAACAAAATGGTCTGGATCCATCCCTGCATTAATATCTACTAAAAATTAGGGACATCCTTGAGAAACTCTGTACTGTTTAAAAAATTAGATGACGTACTTTTATCCGTTTGATCATTTAGGTTACTTTTCTACTCTAACTTTTTAAATAGAATCTCATGATTAATTCTATCAAAGATTTTCGCCAAACCAACTATAGTTACTAATGCTTTTAACCACTTTTTAATAGTGGTATGACTTTTGCTAATTTTAATACTTGTGGAAAAATTACTTTAGCAAGATTTGGCACTACAGTCACAATATATTTAATAAATTCTTCCACAATCTCTCTTTTATCAAATAAAAAGTCATTTTAAAGTTTAACTCTATTCGGCAAAGAGTAATACGTAAATTCTTTCTTATTATAAACCAAGTGCTTTTATTATTTAATTTATATTTATCTAGTAATATTTATCGTGTAATAGTTTTTTATTCGCTTTATTTTCAGGCGGTCAAAAGGTTAACGTATTTTTTATATATAACTTTATTTTCATTTGTTTTATATTTTAGGTATTTAATGTATAATTTTTGTTTGATTTTCAAAGACTTTTGTAGAACGCACTAAAAAAAGGAAGAAATTCTACCTAAGGGTTGGATATGTGATATACCCTTCCTAAGATATAATTTTCTATTTTTTAACGTAGAAACCTTTAAGATAAAAAAGAGTATGAAAAAATCATTGTTTTTAATATAGTTTACTATATTTTATACTTTTTAATATAGAAATATTAAAATATTTCTATATTAAAAAGAAGAAAATTATAGCTTGTTAAAGGTATATCACATATCCTACCCTGAGAAATATTCACACTTTTTTTTTTTAGTGTGCAGGCGAGTTAATACTTGATTTAATAGTTTTGAAATTTATATTAATTTCAGGGAAATTATTGTTGTTGATATAATAGAAAGTTTTAAAAAAGGAGTTTTAAACTACGTTTGTATTATCAGAATAGTTAATAAAGCTTCAATCAGTTATAGCTAATTACTCTTTAAAAAGATTCAAGGTTATCGTTGGTAAAAACATTGGTTCAAAGTTTTCGTTGAACTTTCCTTTAGCAACTAATTTACTGTGAGCTTACATAAAAACAAAAAACAACAACTCCTTAACTAGTATCTTCTGCAAGATACAGTGGCGGATCCAAGTCATTGTCCTTGGGGGGTAATTTGAAAACAAAAAAATCCGCTTTTTTTTTCTTCAGATATACACTTTTTATTTGACTATTTAGAATATTTTTAGATAAGTTTGCTAATAAGTATATTGAATGTATCTGTATATAAATATCTTGAAAAAATCAAACGTTGAAAATAAATATTTAGTCTGTAATAATGGACGCATTTATATCCTCGAGGACCCTAGGCAGAACAAATTTTTGGGGCCCTAAACACTCCTAAATACCGCAATTTTTTTTCCACGATACCCCATTTAAAATTTGAGTCCACTAAAATCATGGTACACAGGCTGCAGTCTTGTTTGTATATAGATAAATCTGGTCCTGTCTGTAATGTGCAACAAAAGACAAAATAATATTTTTAGTATATTATTTTTTTTAATAAAGACTTGTTTTAAATTTAACTAACTACAATATAAAATTGAGTTTTCTTGTTTTCGAAGATGCAAAACTATTAATAATCTTTTCGACATTTAAGATGCAATCTCTATGGATATGCATCATAGCTAAGCCATTTAATAGTTCTTGTCCTATATTGGATCTTAACCAAGTTTTAAGTCTTTTCAAAACCGAGAAACTTCGTTCTCCCGAAGCAACGCTAACAGGAACGGTGCAAAGCAGTTGCAAAATTTATTTAATTAAAGGGAATTACCATCACATTGCTTGTATACTTCCAGTGCACATTCAGGTAGGTCTTGTTGCTTTTTGATTGCGTCTTTCCATTTTAGCTCCCAAAATTAAAGTTCTGAATAAACTTTCATTAATTGGACATTCTCATTAGTATTTATGTTGGGTAGCCCTTTCATAAAACTCAGTATATTAGTTATGGATGCTTTTAACTCTGTCTTTGTTTTATTTAATAAATTTTTAGGTATTGCTACATTTATTTCAAAAGAGCTCAAGGTTTCATCAGAAAATCTGAACTGTAAATCTAGAAGTATGCGATCAAGTAACGGTAAATAAACATTGACTCTATTGTAAGTTAGAGGATCATTGATATTGAGGTTTGCGCGATTAGTTTGTTTTCCTGTAATTCGTGGAATCTTGATTTTTAAACTTTCTAGTAACTTGATGCAGTCATAAATAAAGCATTAAAGTTTTCTTCGTTCTGTCGTCTTTTATTTA
Organism: Hydra vulgaris; assembly: GCF_038396675.1. Classification (NCBI taxonomy): domain Eukaryota; kingdom Metazoa; phylum Cnidaria; class Hydrozoa; order Anthoathecata; family Hydridae; genus Hydra; species Hydra vulgaris. Next base: position 22,960,051 of record NC_088929.1, read on the forward strand.
ATATCTTTATGGTATGTTCAAAAATAGTTTTTGCATATTCCTAATCCAATAACTTTTTTGAAGAACCTCACTTAAAGAGAATATGGTATTTAACACATTGGCTAATGAACAAAGTGTTATTACAAATGAAGACTCAGATATTGCATTTTGCGGCCTTTGTTGAAGAATCCCGTTCATTCCACTGAGATAACAAACCAAGTTTTTCTACTATATTTATTAAACGAGATTTAAAACTTAACACAGAACCATGCCGTTCAATCCATCTCGTTTCGTATAAGCTTGTAACATTCCCTTATTCATATATTTAAGAACGTTACTTCGCTTCGGCGAAGCTTTAAAAAATGATATATTACTTCTTTCATTGTGCAAATTGTATTTCTTACAGCTCACACAGACGAAAATTCGGGAATTGATAAGTTTAAAGCATGCTTGTAACATGGACTTTTTATTGTGTTTGGTAGGCTCCGTTGTTTTCACCTAACATAAAGCTGCATCTATCAGTACCTATACCAACATAATCCTTTAAATTGAAGCCAAATTTTGTCAATGTGTTTGCAACTGTGTTTGCTAGCAATTCTCCAGTTAATACTGTTTCATAAGTAAAATCAAATACTTTTCAGTATGGTAGTTTACAAAACCAATAAAATCTTCACGGATCTCACAGGTATTAACATCAATATATCTTAGTACCACTGTCATTTGAGAACTATGACTGGTATCCGTTGTTTCATCAAATATAATACTATAAAATTTTCCTTTAAAAATTCTTGTTTTAATTAAGTCCTGAATTTGTTGAGCGTATAGTTCAATTATTTCATTTTGAATACTTTTACTTATGTATGTTGCTTTAGAATTACAGTTATTCAAATGATTTTTTAAAATATTGTCCCCAGCGCTCACTCAAAAGTGAAACAATTCCCGAAGATTGTCATCATTAATTACTGAAGAGTTTTGATTACTTTTAAAGATCTGCCTATCATCGCGATGACGTCGCAGAGCAATATTCTGTCGGCCAAGAAATATTATAGATTCAATCATAAGCTTTAATCGTTCTCGATTTTCTTCAGCCTGTTTAAGTCTTCCTTTGTTAGCTAAATTACATATATATGTAGATGGACATTCGTACTTTCTGATGAAATCTGATGCTGCCAATATAGCAACTTTGTGATACGCATTGCAATCACGTAATTGTAAGTCTCTTGAGTAATTGCACGTGTATTCACCCAACTTTTGCAAAAAGAAAGCAACACTTACAAAAGTTCCATAAAGGCATTCTGAAATCATTATTCACGGAAATTTATGTATATGTTTCTCGGACAAAAAACAATCAACATTTTTACCCTTCATTAAATGCACAAAATATGGATATTTGTAATTTGGACCAGGAAACTAATTGCATTTCAATATTCGGTATTTATCATGTTCAGTTTCTTGACGTGTTAAAAATGCCCCAATGTCTATTGGCAAACAACTATCATCTTTTGTCGTGGGTATTGAATCTTCTTTATAATTTCTGCATTAGTTTTACTAGTAAAATTAGCAGCTTTCATACATAGTCCATGTTTCTGGAGAAAAAGGACTGAGTTTCATTCTAGTTTGATTTATTTCAGCCCTGCCAATGAATGCTCAATTAAATCGTTTGGATGATGACACCAAAGATAACGATAAGGCAAAACGATAGGACCAGCATGGTCCTGTATTGGTAGAACTTTAATTCTTTTGACAAAATAGTCATCTAAAGAGCTTGACCTCTTTACCCTGTTAGTCATAGTAGCTAATAAAAATAATTTCATTAAAAATAGTAAAAATCGTTTGTCATTTATCGAAATAAGAAACTAATTCGTAAGAAAATCATTCAGTTACTATTTAAAAAAAAATTCTTCGTATCTTACTTAAATACAACTTGAAGTGTATATAAGTGTAATATAAATTTAAGTGTTGCAACTTCAATTGTTGAAAAACAGATACTTTTTATAGAAATTTTAACTACCGAAAACGGCATCGCTTATATAAATTGTACTAAACAAATTAAGATTAAATTAATAAAAAAAATATTTACTGTTAAAACCAAATCTATATTTTTTTTTCGTAAGTTTTTAAAAACAATTTTAGAAATTTTTCAAAATAAAACGATAGTAATTTTACTGTTTTTTATTGTTATCTAATTATATAATTGAATGAATTAATGATGATAGCATTATAATGTTTCGAAAAACTTTCATCATTTTTCTTCAAATATCGTAAAAGTTGTTGCAACAATAGATTTTTTTTGTAATGTTATGAAATAGTTTTCGTTTTGCTTTAGTTTTTGTTTTTGTTTTAGTTTAAAAAAAGTAAATAGTTAGCTGCAGAAAAATTTTTTGTATTTTGTTATTTCTTTAATAAAATTTTCAACAATATTTTGAAGTTTGACATTTCTTAGGGGGTGGAGGTGGGTGGGGTAAGGGTGGGGGTGGTTAGTTTCCCTTTACCCCCCTCTTTGTATCCACCACTGGCATGGTAGTGGAGTTACAAACAAAGCCTAATTAGTTAGATAGACAGTCAGTAAATGCATTTTTATAAATGTTACCATAAACATTTAGAGCTATTGTGTAAATGAAAAAATTTCGAGACGTATAAAAGTTTTTAAAATAAGAGATTGTTTCAGTAATGTTAAGATCAAATACCTGTTGCTTAACAACACATTTAAAAGGTTGATTCAAGTTTATCGTTTTAGTATCATTTGTGAGAAATGAGTTCCACAATTGTGGTCTATTAAGCATTAAGTTTGTATTTAAGTGGTCCAATAAGCATTTAGTCTATTTATTATTAAGACAATTTGTCAACATACGTTTTTATTTTTTAGAGTTTTGAAAAACTAGCTAATTTCAATTTAATAATGCATAAACAAAAATTTACCGCATTTTTATTCAATATGTTGTCCCTCAACAGTTATCACAGTTTCAAGTTGACTTGAAACTGTGATAACTGTTGTCCACTCCTTCTTAATGACAGCCTTCATAATGTTGACACTGTTATGGAGATGTTTACAATCTCTTGACTTTACATACGCCCAGATTGAATAGTCAAGAGGTGACTAATCTGGAAATCCAAATGGCTATAATATTTTGACCAGTATTTTGACAGATTCTCCTAAAGCTACCTCTTTGGTACCTCTTACGGGACGTTTGTGGTGGTACTCAATCTTGCTAGAACTCTAAATTGCGGTTTAAAAAATAGTGAGATTCGATCTAGAGCTTAAATTGTTTTTCAGGATTTGATGAAAATCAGATGCATTTTGAGGCCATCAGAAAAATCCAGGCCAAATATCTTAACTGAAACTAGATCTTTGGTCTTGAATAAATATTTTACATACTCTGAGACTTTCTCATTTGATAAGAGAATAGTCGTTGGTCTTTTTTTTCATGAGACTCCAAAGTTTCTTTGATCATTCAAATTTTATTCTTAGACACATGGGGAAACCAGGTTATTATTATTTATTTATTATCTTTGTCTTAATTCTAGCGATTTACTTTGCCTTAAGATTCTTTTTGGTACCGCATTTTTGGTCACATTTCTGATGACTCACCGAGAGCTCTTGATGATGAGGCTCAATTACCGAGAGCACTTTAGCTATTTTCCTCATTGACCTTAGTGGATTCCGAGATAATTTGGCCCTTGAAAGCCTTGATCATTCGGGAATTCGAACTGACCTCTTTGAACTATTGCTAAATGGTTCAAAGAAGTCAGTTCGAATTCCTCAATTATTGGAAATGTCTTCGAGCGTGGTACCATTCATGGCCAGGTCAACAATTGGTTCAATTTTACTACTCTTTTTCACTTTTTGGCCTTTTTTTTTTTTTGGTTTATTTTTATTTTTAAAGTTTTATGCGTCATCAATGTACGTAAAAATACCAACGGAACAAACGATACAATAATGTGCGCAAAAAAACTGAACAACTGTTTTGAAATAACCAAAAAAGGAGATTTGCAGTAGCATGTGGTATACACAAAGTACAAGTATAAAATATAAAATTTTGTCTTGTTACATAAATAAATTTAAGATTTATATTTAGAGGGCCTTGGGCGTTGACCCTAGACTTAAACTTGAATCAATAAACCATTTTGAACCTTTTAAAAATGAAAAACTCTGTGTTACTAGAGTTGACGGCAAGATTTTAAGAACCGTTCAAGTACCAATTTTTTGCGGCCAAATTTTAAAAACTTGACGATTATTTGATATGCAATAAAAAAAAGCACGTTTAATATATAAAAAAATAAACATACTATAATTTCTATAAAAGGGTAAAACTAACATGTCAAGATTAATCGTTAAAAATCTTCCTAAAGATGTTAAAAAAGAAAGTGTTAAAGAATTATTTGAAAGTCAAGGTGGTGAAATAACTGATCTAAAACTATGTTTTACAAAAGAAGGAACATTTAGAAAATTTGCTTTTGTTGGATACAAAACAGATACAGAAGCATTAGCTGCTCTAAAATTTTTAAACAATACTTTTATGGGTACGAGTAAAATTCATTTGGAGATATGTAAAGATTTAGGCGATCCATCAGTTCCTCGTCCTTGGAGTAAGTATTCTAAAGGCAGCTCTTCTTTTTCTAGAAAAGCACACGAAATTGAAGAAAGAAAAAATTATATAAAAGAACTACAGTTTGGGAAAAGTAATGAATCAAAGTTAAAAAAAGAGTTGAAAGAAAAATCAAAAAATGAATTTAAGGATTTGGAAAATAATAGTGAGTTTCAAGACTTTGTAGGAGTCCATTTAAACAAAGGCATAAAACAGTCCTGGACAAACGACAATATAAATTATATTAAAACCAAAACTGAAAAGATTTCGAAAAGAAAGAAAGAAAAGGTTTTTTAATTTTTTTATTTACTATTACACAAATTTGAATAATTTAATTTTTTTTATTTTCGCAGATTTTTATCTAAATCAAATGACAAGTGACATAAGACAAGTTATTTGAATATTTTAGTAAATTAGATAATACTATTAAACATGAATATAACATTTAAGAAAATTAAGTTATTTAATGCCTGCTACATAATGCAGTGAGCTGGCCAGTGTACATTGTTGAAAAATCAATATTACTTAAATGTTTTTAAGTTATTTGTTACTGAAATCCAAATAAATTTCTAGTTCTTATAAAAATTATTTCAAAAGTGTAACTGGTTTAGAAAATATGCTAGTTTTGAAGTTACAATTTCATTGCAAAAGATAGGTGCACATAAAAAAATATGTAAAAGTTGTTTTTAACTATATATATTAATAATGGGATAGAACCTAGGAAGAAGTAACTCAATTATATTTCTCATATTTTTATAATTTTCTAAAATATTTGGCTCAATTTCCAAAAATTAAACTTTTTAAGCATCATTATCTTAATATTGATTTTTGAAAGCATGTCTCTCTTTTATCATTATGAAAGACACATTTCTTCATAAAACCTCCTTCTGAACCCATTAAACATTTTCCCTTAGGCTTGCAGAATTTTTTTTTTTTTCAATTGGCACATACATGCTTATGTATGTGCTATCATTCAATTTAGAGCGGATGTGTAATTCAGGCACCCCATTTAGTAAGTCCATAAAAAAGTCTTTAACGAAAAAACTATTTTTGAAAACCATACCATACTAAACCCTAACCCTGAACCTTAGTGTTAGGCTCAGGGTTTGGCTTAGGGTTTGGTTAGGGTATGGCTTTCAATAAAATAAACTTTATTGTTGGGTTCAGAGTAATAGTAAAGTTTTCAATAAATGTTATGTATTAAACTTGCCAACTATGAGTATACTCGTAGTGCTTATTTTTTGTCAGTTATATTCAGAATAAAAAATACTATAGAATAATTTTCGATTAAGAATATTTTATTTATTGAAATTTTGACATCTAGCCTTGGCAATGAGAATAAAAGCCTTGGCAAAAAATTAATCATTGCAGACTTTATGGCTCGGCAAAGAAATAAAGCATAATTTAAGATATCTCGGCAGTGAACGTGTTAATACACCAATGTAGAACACTTAATGTTGTATGAGCATTACCTACATTATAATAATGATTTAAAGTTTTATTTAAATGTATGTATATTTAGTAAGCGTTATTCATACCATATGTAACATACTCTTTGCAAGTGTTCTTACTTCTACCTCTAACTTTTTCTCCTAAAGCTGCTACCTCTCTAAAAAATATTATTTCTTTAGAGAGGTAGCAGCTTCAGGATAAAAAACAGCATAAAAAAATATGAAAGAATAAACACATAGACGATTTTTGCTTCAAAGACATCAACATAACTAATGTCATTAGGTTTGCATTTATCATTAAGTTGATTTTGACTTTGGGTCATGGACAGGCATTAGCCAAAAGCCGTTTAAAAAGGTGTTATTACTGTATTGAAATTAGTGTTGTTAAACATGGCTTTGAGCAAGATTTTATTCTTACCAATAGACTTAATCTCCACAATGTACATATAACATCAGAAAAAAAAGTTGTTTCATAGTTATTATTTTCATAGTTTTAAAATATTAGACTAATCAGACAAATTTTCTAAATAGACTATACATTAAGCTATTTTATATTTTCCATTTAGATTTTTGTTTACTTATTTTTTTAACTTATTGATATATACTTTATGTCAGTCTTGTTACTACTATAGTTTAAGTTAGGTCAAATCATTTTATTTCAACAAATGGTCTGTGGGACACCATCTCTGATTTTCCTGACTTTTACATATCATTATCTGTATTATGTAGATAGGTTAAATTTGAAATTTTAGACTTAGAAAATATAGCTTTATAAACACTGTGCAGTGGCCCCCTCGATTTAAGAATTGTAAAAACAGACTTTAAAGCCTCATAACTTTTTTATAACTTTCAACAAGTGTCTCATTTTTTCTAGAAGTGTTTTCTGGGTAGTTCTGTATTAAAAGTACTGGTTTTTGTTAACTTGTATCATATTAGAAAAAATTATAACCTCCTCAACTTCGAAAAAAATTTGAAAAATGTTAAAAAAGGCCAAAATGAAGTTAACTGTAATATTTTTCTATTCTACAACAAGTCCTTACAGTTTAGTTTTCTGATTAACTACTATAATATGCAACAAACAAGCAAAAAATAAGCTGGTTGTTGCAGTCTAGAACTAAAATATATCATAAAAATGTCCATTTGCCAAAAAAGTTTTTCAGCCATTATGAAATGCTCGTAATTTTTTCTAACACTTTGTATTGGTTTAAGCCTAACAGCAATTAAAACCATAAGAATCATAAGAGTTATCGTTAAATAGTGGTACTTTAAACATAATATACACAATTAAGGAGTGTTATATCTCAAAGTCAAAGCTTTGATTTTTTACAAAATTAATGTTGAACTTTTTTTAATAAGACTTTCATAATATATCAAGGAGGTATTCATGATACATCAGGGTGCTTAAAAATTATAATAACTTCTATATTAAAAATAAATAATGAATTATAAAGGAAAAAATCGAAACTTGTTAGAAACCACTTTTATTATTAGGTTTTGTTTTTACTTTTTAATTGATAATTAGTTGCTAATTCAAAACAATTAATACAGTATAATTTATTTAATCTTTTTTTTTATTAGATAGGAGTTGTGTTTTTTGTGTTTGTGTTCTCTTGTGTTTTGGAACTCAGGCTCATGTAATGTTGCAATAATGTCACTAACTGGATACAAATGGGTATCTGGTGTTTTTGGATATTTGAAATAATTGCCAGCTTTATGTAAACAGCTGACAGATATATAGTCATCTTTAACATCTATTACCTTTCCGGGGAAAAATTCACCAAAATAATGCGCTAATACCCAATCAGCAGCATGTCAACATTTACTGACTTTTGTGTGAAAAATGTCAAATGTTGCGCTCATTGATGTTACATAACCTTTTAAACAACATGATAGAGGTGAGAAACAATGATATGAGCAGGTTCCTTTGATTGCAGGAACATTCTCAAATTGTTTAGCAAGTACTTCATGATTGTTAACAGCTGTGTCGTTTTCAGGAATATAGAGATATCTAAAAATAAATTTTAACATAAATCTTATAATTCAAGAACATAATTTTTAAAATGTATTTATTAAGCTCTTGTTTTATAGTAACATTTTTCATATAATTTTCCTTATAAAAAACTTTTATATCAAAAAGTTCAAAATTAGTTTTGTTAGGATTGACTCTTTATAAATAAGAATAATATAAGCTATTTTCTTTATTTCAATTAAAAGTTCATAACAATATTGGATACAAAACATCCATTATTTGAAAAAAAATTATAACCAAAATCCACGTGCATTTAGAGTACAAAGTGCTATACCTGATGTTTTTAATTTTCTTGTTCTTTGGTGTCAAAATTTAATTTCCAATTGGCCTTTGGAGGGACAGGTTATTAATTATTCTTTTCACTGTACCACCTACTCCATCACATGCACTTTTTCCATATGCAGGGCCAAAAAATGCCAATCTGCTTTCAGCCCATAGTCTTTTTCATGAAAGCAAAGGTTTTTCAAATTAAACCTATAATACATTAAGAAAAATGATATTCATAAAGTGAAATCATTAAATTTAATAAAAAAATAATATCCTAATTAGTCTATAGCAAGTTTGAAAAACATCAATCCAATAGCTAAATATGGTTTGTTTAAAATTGGTTAATCAGCATTTTTTTACTGGCTTACCTATTTTTATACTGCCTGCCTGCACCATTAGTGTAATGAATCTTTTTAATTTGCGGATATTCTTCTTTCAGAATAAATATGATTTTTGAGATATAGGTGATGACTGCCTCAGTATTGTGAATCAGATTGTCTGATATAATGCAATAACATTTGCTTTCTAGGGTAAATTTTCTATTTAAAGATCCCATATATATAACAAATGGATGAAGAGTTGCCTGATTTTTAGAAAAATATGATGCCTGAACTTCATCTTGTATCACAAATGAAAAATTTTCAGCAAAATCCATTTATAAAATACATTCATTTGCTTTCAGGTTTTCTTTTAACTGCTTTAAAAAGTATGTCTGAGATTTGCTGACAAAATGATATTTTGTGAGTTCATATAAGTTGTTTGTTAACTCTTCAAGAAACTCATCAAGGTTTTTAACTATTGTTTCTAAGGAGTACCTATCAGTTTTCAACTATTTCATTTGCCAATTACCAACCAGATCATTTAACTTTTTTTCAATTATTTTTACACTTGTGCATACATACATTCTTTATTTGCATATGTGCATACATTCATTCTTTCATTCTGCATATGTGCATTCATTCATTCATTCTTTCATTCATTCATTCATTCATTTCATTCATTCATTTCATTCATTCATTCATTTCATTCATTCATTCATACATTCATTCTGCATATGTGCATACATACATTCTTTATTTGCATATGTGCATACATACATTCTTTATTTTCTAATGGGCATATGGCTAAGGCCATCAGTTCTTTTAACTTTAATTCATTTTTGAATGCTTTTCCCATTAAATTTGGATTAAGATGATGGATTCAAACACAGACAGTATGAGTGCCAGATTTTCCAGCAAGTACATAGTATTTTGGCCTTAAAAGAGTATTTTTTTTGTTAATCATTTTATTTTTTTTATAAGTTAATTTCCCACCTTACCTATATCATTAGACTTTGATTCTTCTATCCATTTTTGGTATAGTTTTGAAAGATTGCATAATATGAGTCTCTTCTGAATGTGCTTTCTACCTTAAACTGTTTTTATGGTAATATAATCTTTTGCACCTGGCAATAATCTGCTATTACTATCATCTTCATAAAAGTTGACAATTTAATTTATAACTTCAGAAGTCAATTTTTTTTGATTTCTTATGTCAGTTGATCTCTCACCAAAGATTCCTTTAGTGTCCCACAAAGCTCTTGCTTGGTTTACCTGTTGTTTTAAATTCATTTATTGTTTCCTGAATGGTCCAATGGACAGAAACTAAGGTGAGTAATTTTATTTTCTGTGAAATACAATTCTCATTACAAAACTTTTTTTTAAATGTTCTACTAGATAATCTAATGAAGAGCTTTTAAGCTTAGTAATTTGTGACTCAAGTTGTTCAGATGATTTCAAAGACTCATTTAACAACTTTTTCTTATTTTATTGTCTTTTTGTAACATACTCATGCTTAATGATCATTTAATCGGGGACAATGCAAATTTTATAAGACAAGGATTTAGTTTATCAATTTGTATAACAGAGTTATCAGGTAATACATAATCTGGATCTTTTTCTCTCTTCAACTGCTTCAACATTCTTGATTTTTCTAACGCAACTAAAACATATTTTTTTCCCAGCAATTAAAGCAGAGTTCGGTTGATTATGCTCCAATGTGACAGTTGTCAGATTTCCTTTAACAATCTTTGAATGAATTGAGAGAGGGTCACAGCGTGAAATGTTGGATAGTATTTAATAAATTGTAGATTATGGTTAGTACAAATTGTATGCAGATTATTATTTCATTTAACAATATTTGAATGAATCAAGAGAGGGTCGCACCATGACTTATGGTATATTTTGAATAGTATTTAATAAATTGTAGGCTATAATGTGTACAAATTGTATGCAGATTATTATTTTTTATTCCAGTTCTTAAGGTCAGCAGGTCTTTGTTTTCATTTAATACTTCGTAAATTTCAGACCGACCACAGTATGTTTTTTTATGATAATCTAACTTTAGTTCAATCCCAATAGAACAAGAATTCATTATTTTCTTCACTATAAAATCTTGAATCGAATTGAATTATTATTAAACCTATTATATAAATTTATAAATAAAATATATGGAACAAAACTAAGATAAAAACAAATAAAAAAAATTGCAACAACAAAGTTTAAAATATCAAACAGATTATATATAATATATATATATATATATATATATATATATATATATATATATATATATATATATATATATATATATATATATATATATATATATATATATATATATATATATATATATATATATATATATATATATATATATATATATATGCTGCCAAAACTAGGAAATTTTCTCATTTTCTAAAATCAATCAAGTATATTTAATTATGTTATATTTTAAGTATATTTGATTGCAATTTTTCAAAAGTTTTTTTATACGAAAAGGGAGAGGGTAGATGCACTATTTCATATCAAAAAAGATTTTTAACCAAAAGTAAATAATTAATAAAAATATTTGACGAGAATAGTGAAAAAATATGCATTACGTCAGTAAGAAAAAATATATAAAAACTCGGTTCTTACAAAAAAAGTTTTGAGTTTTTAAAATTTTTTTTTTAATAAAATGTAACTCTTGATTATTTAAAACGAAACTTTATTATTTTTTCTATCAAAGAAAAATTGATTTCAAATTTTATACTTAAAGTTGCATTATGTCAGTAACTACTTTGAAAACGTGATTAAAATGATGTTATTGACGTAACGCAACTTTAAATAGCAATGAATTTTACCACAAAATTTTTATTTTTTCATAACTTGAAAATTGTACTTGCAAGCATTAGATTTACTTTTGAAAAATTAAATTACAATGCCGTGAGTTTTAGTTTTTAATTGTTTAATAATCAAGTCGCTCATGTTGTATATAAATAGTATAAAAAAAGGAGTTTAGTTGTTATCATATAGTAAGATACCAAAAATCTGCAAAATGGAGGAAACATAATCCAGAGCAAAACAAAACTCTTATTGCAGGTTATTCAAAAACTTATAGACAAAGATTAAAAATTTCACTCAATAATGAGCAAAAGAAAATAAGAAATACAAAAAATAACAATAGGCACAAGAAGTATAGAGAGAAGAAGAGAACTGCTGCGCGATCAACAAATAAGATAAGTCCTTTTTCTTGTCCTCAAGTCAAAGGTAAGTTAATGAAAAAAGTAAAAAATGCCTTAGTTGGATCTCCATAACAAAATATTTCCATTTTGAAAACATTAGCTGAAAATCAACGGTTTAAGTTAAATTGCACTTTAAAAGTGTATCAGATGATACTATAAATTAGCGCAAAGTTTTTATCTAAGGGATGACATAAGTATACCAAATATATCAGACTTTATTGAAGCTTGTGAAGGCGGAATTAGAAAAAAAAACTTAGTGTTAAACATTTAACACCTTTAAGAAGTTTATGAAATGTTTAAAAAATAGAATCCAAGTATTATTATTGGATTAACAAACTTTTTTTAATCTAACAGCAAATCTGTTGTTGACGGAATTGAAGCATTTGTTAAAAGATTTGTAAAATCCAGAATTTTGGCTCAAAATTGAAGTAACAACAGCATCCCAATTTGCAAAGACAATAAAAAATATGGATGTCAAGGTTCTCAAAATTAATTTTTTCATCAAAATTGGTATCAGCAATAAAAAAAACCATTATTTCCAAGTTCAAACTATTACCCCCAAAAAAAAATCATTGAGAAAATTATTGGCAAAAAAATTGCACCTTGTTAAATTTAAAATATCTATTTGCTTATTAACTAAAGTTTATATTATGAAACTGTGATTAGAGTGGAAAGAGAATAAGAAAACAAAATTAGATTTTTCATTTTTGGCTTGTTTGGAGTAATTATTTCTGGTTTTTCAGTTTTTTTTTTTTAACTTTTAGAGAAACTTGAAGTCAAATGTTAATGGGTCAGATCATTATATTTCAACCAATGGCTTGTGGGGTACCATCTCTGATTTTCCTGATTTTTACATATCATTATCTAAATGATGTAAATAGGTTAAATGTGCAATTTCAGAGTTCCAAGTGCAATGGTTTAGAAATTATAGCCTTACAAACACTCTCAGGTAGCCCCCCTCGGTTCCTCGAATGGTAAAAATAGATAACTTTAAGGCCTTATAACTTTTTTCTAACTTTCAGCAAGTGGCTCATTTTTTCTAGAACTATTTTCTAGATATTTCTGTCTTAAAATTTGTGATTTTCATTAGCTTGTATCATGTTAGAAAAAAACTACAGCCTCATAAACTTTGGAAAAATTCTGAAAAATGCTAAATAAAGGCAAAATGAAGTTAACCGTAGTATTTTTCTATTCATCAACAAGTCCTCACATGTTAGTTTTCTAATTAGCTACAATGGTCTACAACAAATTGGCAAAATATAAGCAGCTTGTTACATTTTAGAAATCAGTTTTATCTAAAAATATATAGTCCACTTTACTAAAAAGTCCCATTTGCAGCCATTTGGGGATGGCTCGTAGATTTTTCTAACACTTTGTATTGATCTGATATTAACAGCAAATAAGGCCATTAGATCTAACTATATAAAAATGTAAACATCACAAACTTGTCATGTTCACAACAAAAATGGCAGCATTTTTTATTAACCCTAATTTTCAATTATCAGGGCTGAATAGTGTTATTGGAAACCAGTGCCCCTCCAACCTGCTTTCTGGCCCATGTGAGGGATGTAGCCTATCATAAGTCATTTCTTAAAAAAAAAGAGATATGGTTGGTTACTTTCTCCCTGCTCTGGACTTTATACCGGATAGGAGCACAACTAAAGGGGTAATAACTATATAGAGCCTGCATTATTTTTAAAAGGTGACACTCAAAAAAAAATTTAGTTAATCATAAAATTGCGATTTAATCTTTATTATGATGATTTTTTTATAGTTGATTGAATTGCTAATAATTCAAGGCAATAGTAGGACAGTGGGTTCATACATTACTGGCAATATGAAGTATAACAAGACTAATCAAGCCATTACAATATTGATTCAATGTTTTGTTTAAATAAGTTTTTTAACAAAGTATGAGTTTCAATTTTATTAGTTAATTTTAACTATTTATCTAAAAATGCAATGATTCTATATAATATACCCTTTTGCAAATGTAAATATATAAGCATTTATAATTCAAAATAACTTACCTTGATATTTTTCTGTTCAATAAACATACATAGATATATATATATATATATATATATATATATATATATATATATATATATATATATATATATATATATATGTATATGTATATGTATATGTATATGTATATGTATATGTATATGTATATGTATATGTATATGTATATGTATATGTATATGTATATGTATATGTATATGTATATGTATATGTATATGTATATGTATATATATATATATATATATATATATATATATATATATATATATATATATATATATATATATATATATATATATATATATATATGTAATCAAATCATTATTGAACTTACTTCTCCTATATAACTTCATAGAAAATAATAATAAGAAGGTTCAATAATATTTCATCTTAATTAAATTTATTAGATAAACATGAATACTTGTTCTATTGGTATTGAACTAAAGTTAGATTGTCATAAAAATACATACTGCAGTCAGTCTGAAATTTCAGAAATAGTAAATGAAGATAAATACCTGCTGACCTTAAGAACTGGAATAAGAAATATTCATTTGCATAAAATTTGCACTAACCATAGGTTACAATTTATTAATTACTATTCAACATACCATAAATCATGTTGTGACCTGTTCTCAATTCATTCAAAGATTGTTAAAGGAAACCTGACAACTATCACTCTGGAGCATAATCAACTACAGCATTTTTTATTAACCCTATTTTTCAATTATCAGGGCTGAATAGTGTTATTGGAAGCCAGTGCCCCTCCAACCTGCTTTCTGGCCCATGTGAGGGATGTAACCCACTATCTGTAATTTGTTTTACAAAATTTTATATAATTGCTATAAAAACCATTTTTAGCCCAGCATTGTTGTTTATGTGCAAAGCATAGTTATCTTTTTTACAAAATTCTTGTATTCTCCCTTAATAATGGCAATACATAATAATGTAGTTGAAAACAATTATATATGATAATTCATTTCATCCTTTTTTTAATAAGATAAGAGTAAAATCCTCTAGTGTTTTTGAGCTCAGGGTCATGTAACGTGGCAATAATGTCACTAACTGGATACCAATGGATATCTGTGGTTGTTGGATACTTTAATAATTGCCTGCTTTTTGTAAACAGCTAATACAAACTGTGTCACCTTTAAGATCAGTTATCTTTCCAGGAAAGAATTCACCAAAATAATTCACTAATACCCAATCATTAATATTGATATCAGTATTCATCGATTTTTGTGTATTAATGCAAGTATCTTCCAGCATGTGAAAAGAGTCAAATGTACTGCTCATTGATGTTACATAAGCTTTTAAACAGCATGATTGAGGTGAGAAATAATGGTATGAGCGAGTACCTTTGATGGCAGGAACATTCTCAAATCGTTTAGCAAGCACTTTATGTGTAATAGCAGCTGTTTCGGTTTCAAAAATGTAGATAAATCTGAAAAAGAGTTAACATAAATCATAATTCTATTTCCAAATATGTATTTAGTAAGGTCTTGTTTTAAGGAATCCTTTTCTATACTATTTGATTTTTTATAACTAAACATTCGTACGTTATTTTTATTATTTTTGTTTAAATGCCTATTATGAATATAGGATACTAGACTATTTATTTGAAATTATATCATAACCTAAATGTACATACACTTTGACAATAGCATGATATATACCTGATGTTTTTAATTTTTTCTTTAGCAACTAAGAACATGTCCCTCGGTGTCAAAATTTGATTGCCAATTGGCCTTTGAAGGGATAGGTTATGAATAACTCTTTTCACTGTACCACCTATTCCATCACATGCACTTTTTCCATGTGCAGTCCCAAAAAAATGCCAGTCTGCTTTTAGTCCATAGTCCTTTTCATGAAAACACAGGTTTTTCAAATTAAACCTAAAATACAATAAGAAAAAAACCTATTCAGTTAAAGATTATCAATTTTGTATCCAATTTCAAAAACATAATTTCAAGGGCTGAAAATAGTTTGTCTAGAATAGGTAATTGTTATCAAAATTTTTAAAAAATATTGTGATATGAAAATTTAACCTATTTTTATACTGGCTGCTTGCACCATCAGTGAAATAATTGATCTTCTGAGCTTGTGGATATTCCTCTTTCAGAATTGGTATGATTTTGGAAACATAACTGAAAACTGCCTCAGTATTGTGAATTAGATTGTCAGATATAACACAATAACATTTGCTTTCTGGTGATTGGTTTCCATTTAAAGATTGCACATATACGACAAATGGACGGAGAGTTGCTTGATTTTTGGAAAAATAGGATGACTGAACTTCATCTTGTATAATAAATGAAAAATTTTCAGCAAAATCCATTTGCATAATACATTCATTTGGCTTCATGTTTTCTTTGAGCTGGTTTAAAAAGAATGTCTGTGATTTGCTGACATAATGATGTTTTGTGAGGTTATATAACTTGTCTGTTAACTCTTCTAGAAACTCATCAGGACTTTTAACTATAGTTTCCAAGGAGCATCTATCAGTCTTCAACCATTGCTTATAAGTTATTTCATTTGCTGAATCCCCTAACAGTTCATTTAACTTTTTTTCAATTCTCTTTTTTCCAGGACACTTCTCACACTCATGAAACATACATGGTTTATTTTCTATTGAACATACAGCTAAGGCCATCAGATCTTTTGACTTTATTTCATTTTTTAATGATTTAACCATAAGATTTGGATTTTGATGGTCAATACAAACACAGACTGTGTGTGTGCCAGATTTTCCTGCAACAATACAATGTTGTGGCCTTAAAAGAGCAAATGATGTCAGTCCCACCTTTACTACACCATTAGATTTTGATTCTTCTAACCATTTCTGGTAAAGTTCTGAAAGATTGCATAGTATGAGTCGTCTCTGAATAAGCTGTCTACCATCAACTGTCTTTATGCTAATGTAATCCTTTGCTCCTGGCAATAACCTGCTGTTACTATCATCATCATAAAAGTTGACAATTTGATTTACAACTTCAGTAGTCAATTTTTTAGGATTCCTTATGCCTGTTGATCTCTCACCAAGGATTCCTTTAACATCCCGCAAAGCTCTAGCTTGCTTCACCATATATTGTGTTGTTTTAAATTCATTTATTGTTTCCTGAATAGTCCAATGGACTGGAGCTAAAGTGAGCAATTTTATTTTTTGTGAAATATTGATCTCATTACGAAACTTTTGTTTAAGCTGTTCTACAATAAAATCTAAAGAGGAACTTTTGAGCATACTAATTTGAAGCTCATCTCGTTCAGATGCGTTCAATGATTCATTTAGCAACTTAACTTTCTTTTTTATTTTATTGTCTATTTGTAGCATACTCATGCTGGATGATCTTTTAATAGGAGACACACCAAATTTAACAAGACAAGGATTTATAGTATCAATTTGTGTGACAGAGTTATCAGGTGATATGTAATCTGGATCATGTCTCTTGTCAACTTCTTCAACATTCTTGATTTTTCTTACACAACCAAAACATATTTTTTTCCCAGGAATTAAATTAGAGCCCAGTTGATTATGCTCCAGAGTGATAGTTGTCAGGTTTCCTTTAACAATCTTTGAATGAATTGAGAACGGGTCACAACATGATTTATGGTATGTTGAATAGTAATTAATAAATTGTAACCTATGGTTAGTGCAAATTTTATGCAAATGAATATTTCTTATTCCAGTTCTTAAGGTCAGCAGGTATTTATCTTCATTTACTATTTCTGAAATTTCAGACTGACTGCAGTATGTATTTTTATGACAATCTAACTTTAGTTCAATACCAATAGAACAAGTATTCATGTTTATCTAATAAATTTAATTAAGATGAAATATTATTGAACCTTCTTATTATTATTTTCTATGAAGTTATATAGGAGAAGTAAGTTCAATAATGATTTGATTACATATATATATATATATATATATATATATATATATATATATATATATATATATATATATATATATATATATATATATACATATACATATACATATACATATACATATACATATACATATACATATACATATACATATACATATACATATACATATACATATACATATACATATACATATACATATACATATACATATACATATATATATATATAATATATATATATATATATATATATATATATATATATATATATATCTATGTATGTTTATTGAACAGAAAAATATCAAGGTAAGTTATTTTGAATTATAAATGCTTATATATTTACATTTGCAAAAGGGTATATTATATAGAATCATTGCATTTTTAGATAAATAGTTAAAATTAACTAATAAAATTGAAACTCATACTTTGTTAAAAAACTTATTTAAACAAAACATTGAATCAATATTGTAATGGCTTGATTAGTCTTGTTATACTTCATATTGCCAGTAATGTATGAACCCACTGTCCTACTATTGCCTTGAATTATTAGCAATTCAATCAACTATAAAAAAATCATCATAATAAAGATTAAATCGCAATTTTATGATTAACTAAATTTTTTTTTGAGTGTCACCTTTTAAAAATAATGCAGGCTCTATATAGTTATTACCCCTTTAGTTGTGCTCCTATCCGGTATAAAGTCCAGAGCAGGGAGAAAGTAACCAACCATATCTCTTTTTTTTTAAGAAATGACTTATGATAGGCTACATCCCTCACATGGGCCAGAAAGCAGGTTGGAGGGGCACTGGTTTCCAATAACACTATTCAGCCCTGATAATTGAAAATTAGGGTTAATAAAAAATGCTGCCATTTTTGTTGTGAACATGACAAGTTTGTGATGTTTACATTTTTATATAGTTAGATCTAATGGCCTTATTTGCTGTTAATATCAGATCAATACAAAGTGTTAGAAAAATCTACGAGCCATCCCCAAATGGCTGCAAATGGGACTTTTTAGTAAAGTGGACTATATATTTTTAGATAAAACTGATTTCTAAAATGTAACAAGCTGCTTATATTTTGCCAATTTGTTGTAGACCATTGTAGCTAATTAGAAAACTAACATGTGAGGACTTGTTGATGAATAGAAAAATACTACGGTTAACTTCATTTTGCCTTTATTTAGCATTTTTCAGAATTTTTCCAAAGTTTATGAGGCTGTAGTTTTTTTCTAACATGATACAAGCTAATGAAAATCACAAATTTTAAGACAGAAATATCTAGAAAATAGTTCTAGAAAAAATGAGCCACTTGCTGAAAGTTAGAAAAAAGTTATAAGGCCTTAAAGTTATCTATTTTTACCATTCGAGGAACCGAGGGGGGCTACCTGAGAGTGTTTGTAAGGCTATAATTTCTAAACCATTGCACTTGGAACTCTGAAATTGCACATTTAACCTATTTACATCATTTAGATAATGATATGTAAAAATCAGGAAAATCAGAGATGGTACCCCACAAGCCATTGGTTGAAATATAATGATCTGACCCTAATATTAGAAAAATAGCATATCGCAGCATTATGTCAGTAACGAACATATATTTTTCTACTTGAAGATAAATACAAATAGTCTGGAAATTTTATATATACACCAATATTTCCCATATATATAAATACATTTTGACTTTTATTACGAGGATATAATATAAATATAAAGTATTTAAATCAGGTATAAAACTTGCAAACGTTACATCAGTAACTATGGAATGCACCATATATATATATATGTATATATATATATATATATATATATATATATATATATATATATATATATATATATATATATATATATATATATATATATATATATATATATATATATATACAAACGGTCACACATACATACATACATATATACACTCATATTTGAAAAAAAAAAAAATTAATCAAATTCATTATATTTTTAAATAAATAATCTGACTACTGATCTATATTTCTAATTTACAGCTCATTCACATTTTGCAGTTATTAGCTTTTTAAATACCTATGAGAAACAAAATCTAGATGTAAATTGAATTTTAAGATTAACCTAAAATATGTTTAACTTATCACTATTTAACAATAATGCAGCTTTTAATTAGTTGTTGCCCCTTAATTTGTCTCAGGTTAAAAACCAGATCAGCATGGGGGCAATCAACCATATCTTTTATTTTTTTAAGAAACAATTTATAATCAGTTGCACCCATTAAATAGCTATTAGGCAGGTTGAGGGGGCACTAGTTTCCAATAATGTGTCCAACCCTTGATAATTAAAAAGTTGGGTTATTTTAAAATGCTGCCATTTTTGTTGTGAATGCAACAAGTAAAAAATGTTTGCGTTTTCAGATGGATCTTATGGCCTTAATTGCTGTTACGCTTAGACTAATACAAAGTGCTAGGAAATATTACGAGCATTTCATAATGGCTGAAAATGGAACTTCTGGCAAATGGACAATACATTTTTAGATATATTTTAGTTCTAAACTGCAACAAGTGCCTTATTTTTTGCTTGTTTGTTGCAGATAATAGAATAGAATAGAAAAATACTACAGTTAACTTCATTTTGTCCTTTTTAAGCATTTTTCAATTTTTTTTTCGAAGTTGAGGAGGCTATAATTTTTTTCTAATATGATACAAAAACCAGGTCCAGTTTTGTACTGAAGTTGTTCTTCAGCTCCTTTACAGTAAAAGAAATATGTTTTTTCTTTTTGGAAAAGATTTAGCTATGCATGCTATAAAATTTATAATTTCATCATACTCAATCGATGAACATTTGAGAAAACTTGAAAATCGGATGTTCTCTAATGCTTCAAATAAAATCTTGTAAGCATGTACGCACCTGTTGTACTGAAATCACTCCGTTAATTAATCCACTTGATACAATAATAGAAAACACTAAGATTTGCTAAAATCAAAAAAATAAATGATATTTTAAATTTTCTAAACTTAAATACAACTTAAACATTTTTAGACATAAATTACAGTGCAATATAGTTATAATAAATTACAGTGCAAGATTAAACATATATTTATATAGGTGACATCTATTACTTTAATACATCCTTTCTAATTCTATTGTGCTCTAAACATCTCATTATTTTTTTCAGTTTTATATTTAATAAAAATTATGTCATGGCTTATCTAATGTCTAATTTATTTAAAGAAGTACAACAACAAGAAGAAAAAGCATTTTTCACTCTAGATTCTAGAATTCACAATCTAGATATTTAAGTGAAAGGGTCCAATGCAAAATAACAATGTTTCTATTAAATAGAAATGTAAAAAAAAGTGACACAAAAAATCTATGCCTGAATTAAATAAACAACTTACTTTTAATCCTGAATCTTTGAATCTTTTCCCAATAATGCTACAGTAAGACATAATAGTGTGAAATTCTCCAAGTCTAACAATAATTCTATCTTTGTTTTACTTACTTTTCCACCTAATTTGCTGTATCTAAAGTATCAGAAGCTCTCTGTATAGATATACTGGCTGCTACAAGGGTTTGACCTTTTCCATTCCTCGTTTCTTCACTATAATCTTGATTATCATAAACTAATGTTGTAGGAACACAAGGAATCAGTTCTGCAGGCACCACATGATCTGTAGTAGAATTTAAAGTTGCTAATGCAGTGTCATGTCTGACTATCGTATCATAGGATGCAGAATGTCCAAACCCATTTAAAATGTCAATCATTTTTTTTGAACCTGTGATTTGACGAGTTGCCATTCCGAGAGCTAAAGATTTTACTGTCTGTTTTTGACCGCTTGATGCAGCATAGATTATATCCTGTGAAATATTCAAAACACATTGTTCCTCCTTTGATAACAAATGTATGCGTTATGAACAGGACCTGTATTAGAAAATCCTAACATCCAACATAAGTGTTTAAATAGATTAATTGGAACCATTTTTTTTCAATTTTGTAAATTAAAGTCATTTGCTATTGGTGGCCACTCATACTCAAATGATTCACAATTTCGGATTTCATTATGTAAACTTACAGCACTTTTATACATATTTAACAAATGATTTTCATAATGAACAGGTTTCTTGACTAATTCATCTGTGTCACTATCTGATTCAATTGTTACTGTATCATCACTTGAAATCATGTTTTCTGCAATTTTTCCAGCTGTTCCAGCTAATTACTTGTGATGCCAAGTAATTAGCTGTTTCCAGCTAATTACTTGTGATGTAAAACAATTTCACTTGTTTCACGCCTATGGAATAATCTTTACGTATTCGTGCTTTAAATCTATATTTTCTATAAGAAGATGCATCTATGCCCTCATTATTATTAATATATCGCAAAAATATCTGATGTAAACGTGACATGGTAATTATTTCACTTTCTTTACACAAACGATCTATAATTACTTCTTTGCAGAACAAATCATAGGAATCTTTGTAAATGAGAGTTTTTGAAGTTGTTGATTTTGTAACATTGTCATTTTGAACACATCTTACTTATCTTTTGTAGCAACGTGCGTGATAACATACTTCAATAGCAAAACAATCTCTAGAAGAGCATTGATCATTGCTACCTATTTCCGATAAAATATTTGTGTCATTTTTATGTTCAGCTGCTAGTCACATCTTGCTAGCATTGTAAGTTAATGCTTGAGTTAAACTTTGGAATACCATATTTTTAGAAACCTATATAAATAATTCATAACATTAAATAAAACAAATTAATAAAAATATAAGTATTATAAATTATTAAAAATATTAAATCTTTTATTTATTTTTAGTTATACATTTTTTGAAAATTATATTAACAAATTATTTTATACATTTATATTATATTAATATTTTATTTATACACAATTTTTTACTTATATTAATAAATAACAGAATTACTTGATCATAGTATTTTAGTTGCGCTTTCTTACATATAAGACAAATTCTTGGTAATACATTTGCAGACTTGGATATATTTTTTTTATTAAGTTCTACAGATAATATTATATTAATAAATTATTTTATACATTGATATTATATTAATATTTTATTTATACACAATTTTTTACTTATATTAATAAATAACAGAATTACTATAAATAACAGAATTAATTATCATAAATAACAGAATAACCTTTTACTTTTTCTTTTTAAATCAAAATGTTTATTAGATTCTCGTAAATCCAAATTGATGTCCTGTTGTAAAGATATTTGCAGCTCATCCTTATTTTTTTCAACTATTTTGAAAACCCTTTCTAAAATAAATTTAGTTGTAAATCTTTGATAACATGAATGATGATACCAAAAATCGGTCTTAATTAAATCTGAAACAACTAGAAGTTGTTGCTGAAGTTGTACTTCATCTTCTTCGCTCAAATAACAATAACTTTTAACAGATACTTCTCTGTGGTTACCATTTAAATTTTTCTACGCCTGACGAAATTCTAAAATCTTTCAAAAAAAGTTCTAGTAAATTTGACAAGGTCATCTTGATTCACAATGTTGTTAAAATGTATCAAGCAAATTTTAATTTCTGCCATTTATTTTGATAATATATTTTTTTCAATGTAATATTTTGCATAACTTTATTTTAGACTTTTTTTTTTTTAATAAACACTCTGGTTAATTCGTTCCTTAATTTACACATTTATCAAAATGTAAAAAAAATTATTCTATCAATTAATCTCGAACACGACACGCGTGAACAAAAGGTGAACAGAAAATTACTTATTATAGATAAACTTTGGTGTTTATTATCGTAAACATTTATGTTTTGGTTTCACTAAATGTTAACACATAAGTTTAGTTAGTAAAAATGTAGACTTCAAATTTGAGCAACAGGAAGAAAGAAACAGAATAACGTGCATACGGCCTAATTAGGTCGTAAAGATATTTGGGTTCAAATGCTAAAGATTTGAACCCAAATATCTTTACGACTTAACTTGATCAAAGGATCCAAAATCGATAAAAAACAGAGTCGAGAAAAATCGAGAAAAAACTCCGTCGGAGTCGAGAAAAAAATCAGAGTCTCGATAAAACTTTGTTATAAATTAAAAAATTAAACTATCTAGTTGATAATTAAACATTATTCTTATATTTATTTTTTTTAATTCTATATTTTGATTTATAATTAATAATGAACTTTTAAAAAATTTATGTTTATATATTTCTTAGTACTTAGATGTTTTTCTTATCACAATCTTTTAACGAACAAGTTATATCTAATAAATGGCTTTCTAACCGGCATTGGTTAGGAAGAAGGCGTGAACTTTCAATTAAATACCCTTCCGCGGTGCTCTGTAGACTTCTTGGGGTACCTATAGTAAAAACTAAAAAAAAATTTTAAAACAGTATTTATTCTGAAGATCTTTTAAAATAATATTTTAAAAAGATGAAAACATCTATCATTTCATCAGAAAGCGAACTACGAAACTTTGTGACAAATCTGGAAGATGAGGAGAAAACTCTTTCTGTTTCCAAGGAAGTTGCTTGAAT
The DNA here is from genome assembly GCF_038396675.1 of Hydra vulgaris. NCBI lineage: Eukaryota > Metazoa > Cnidaria > Hydrozoa > Anthoathecata > Hydridae > Hydra > Hydra vulgaris. The sequence goes on from NC_088929.1 coordinate 22,984,325, forward strand.
TCTGTGGATGGCTTGTTCAAATTTTAAAACTGCTTCTGATTTCACACCAGTTACTTCGTATTCTTTTAACTGATCTGTGAAGGTCTTGACTTTTTTTGGCTTTTTAGCTGTTGATTGATTTTGATATAAAACTTCTTGAATTTTGGCAAAAAAAGATGTCGATTGTGATGGTTTTTCTTGTTTGCTTTTAGCGCAATCATCTGATTTTGTTTGGAGACTATTTTCTTTTGCTGCAAATAGTTGATCAAATAATTTTGCAGCATAAACTTAAATATCTTTTTTAATAGCGTAAAAAAATGTGTGGTTTTTGTTTTAAAAAAAATTGGGATTGTGCAAATAATGACTCAATGATACCAACATAATGTTTTTACGATTTTCGTATCTGGAAATTAAGGCCTCAGCAAAATTAGAACTGATGTTAGTTTCTAGTTCCTTCAATTTCCTTACTAACGTTTCCATAGCGATGTCACACTCCAAAATTGTTGTATTTGGTTTTTCCAAGCGAACTGCAGCGTCAGCAATGATTTTTAATAAGTCAGACAGCGATTTTAAGAAATCCAAGTCAATTTCATCTAACATGTATAAGCAGTTTAGTTCTTTAAGTGTTTTTTTTACAGCTTCTAAGCAATCCAAAAATCTTTTGATCATCTGAAAAACACTGTTCCATCTAGTGCGGTTGTCGAGCAACAGTCCTTTGTCATGCGAAAATCCGTAAATTTTGTGTATTATTATTTTAAGAACTTCATATCGAAACAATGAATATTTTAAAAACATAATTAGTATTCGAAGTTTCTGTAGACTTCTTTTCGATATTTTCTTCATATTCTATTTTATTCTCCAAATATTCAATAAAGAACTCTCCTTCAGTCTCTCCATCAGTTTCCGTTCCTGTTTCAATATCTGATTCAGTTTCTTTGTTCACAGTTTCGCGACAATCTTTTTTAGCGTATATCAAATTACAAACACTCAAATGAATGAATGATTCTGGCAGATTTGATGTGGAAATTTAAATATAGTACCCAATTTTATCATCCAGCTACAGCCATCTGCAGTTTTACCTGCAACATCTTCATCATCTATACCAAATTCTTTTAATTTTTGCATTATCAAAATGTTTAATATTTCGGCAGAACAAGGAGTTGGCATTCTTACCATTCCTAAACAATATGTTCGCTCGTGATGAACATTTAAATTGTAGTATCTTCTACCTCCATTGCTACACCATTCTTCACCTGTTAGTCCAAATTTTCCTCCTTTTGCTTTCAATGTAACCAATTCAGCTATCATTAAACATTTGGCTTCAACATTAAACATCTTAATTTTTTCTGAAATTGTGAACGCTGACTTGGGCAAACTATGCCCATAATTTTTAAAAAGCATTCTAAGTGTTTCAGATTGAGTTATGGACCTAATCAAATATCCATTAAGAGCTGTCAACTTGGCAAAAAGATAGTTTAACGACATCTTAGTCAAAACTGGTCTGGAACTGGATGGTTTTAAATCTATTTTCTCGCAACTTTTGGCGTGACCAATTCTGCCGTTTGTGCTGCTTCCTGGACAAGTGATTCTTTTATGGCATTTTTTGCAATCTCCGTATTTGTTATCATTAACCACAACTTTATCAAAGTATTTCCACGCTTCCGAAACCATTTTTCTCTATAAAAGAAAAATTATCAATTTGACTGTGATAGATATTTGTTAATTGTGATAAGTTATCACATTTTAAGTTATTAATTAAGTTATTTATTCTAATAGGTAAGAATAATGAAACAATTATTATTTTTATTTGTTATCAGTGATAACATTTTATTACATAATTTCGCCACAATGCAGTGGGCCGTATATTAGACTTATGGTGGACAAAGTTATTTTGATCATACGATATATGACATTATTGTAAAAAAAAATGTAATATATGTTTAAAACTTACCTTGTTGTTACCTCAACCAGTTTTTGTATATATTATAAATAATGATCTTGACTTAAAATTTTTTTTTGTTAAGGTAAACTATTAAATAGTTAAAATACATTAACTAATATCACACACGCATAATATTTTAAAAGTTACTGTTTACAATCTTTGCTTAAAAATTAAAAAATTCTTGCTTTTTAGATAAAAAAAGATATTTTATTATGCATTACATTTTATTATACCACAACTGATTTTTGTGGGTTTAAAAACTTCTATTATTAAAAAGATATTATTATACTCAAAAGAGTATAATAGTATCTTAATAAATAGTATAATGGAAAAGTACGAGAATGTTTTATTATATGGTTTTGAATAGAATAAGCTTTTTTTTTGAGGTTTTTTCAACCACCACCACTAGGCCCACTGTGCATTACTAATTGCTTTGTGATGTAAATTAGTGTTGGTATTGAACAAAGAGAACACTTATATTTTGAAAACAACATGAACTATTGTAAAAGCAGCGTAGAAATAAAATAAGAATTTAATTATTTTACAAGTAAAAATTGATATTTTCTAAAAACCTCGTCGAAGTTCCGTCGAGGTTTCTCAATTTCTCTCGAACTCCGAAACTCTGAAAAACCGAGAAAAATCCGATGAGACGGAGTTTTGAATGGATCCTTTGAACTTGATGGTGAAAAATGAGTTGCATATTTAAAATCAAATTGAGAAATGCTATACAAAAAATAAATTGTTTTCTTGACACCAGAAATTTTTTTTTGTTGACCTGTATTATTATTGTTGTTGTGGTTTTTATTAATATATCATTGTAATTACTATTATTATTGCTATTATTTTATGATAATTATTATTATTTTCATTATTATCATGTTGTTGTTGTTTTTATTATTATATCATTGTATTATTATTGATGTTGTGGTTTTTATTAATATATAATAGTAATAGCTATTATTATTGCTATTATTTTATGATAAAATATATTGTTTTTATTATTATATCATTGTATTATTATTGATGTTGTGGTTTTTATTAATATATAATAGTAATAGCTATTATTATTGCTATTATTTTATGATAAAATATATATGTAAACAGTATATATATAATATATTGCATATGTAAACGGTATATATATAATATATTGCATTTGTAAACAGTATATATATATATATATATATATATATACATGTTATTTTAGAATGATATCAAAGAGAATATTAATGTAAATTTTAATGATGAAGACAATGAAATAGAAGCTGAAAAAGTCAATGAGGACTGGAACAAAAAAGAAGCTGTTACAAGTTGTAAAGTGGAAACTGCTTACAATATTGAACAAAACAATAAAAAAGAAAATGTTGCAAAAATCAAGGATAAAACCTCTGATTTAGAATGGTTAAAGATAAAAACCTTGCAGTCTAAAGTAAATTTGTTAGTTTTTATGTTAATGAAAAATATTTATCCAATTTTCACTGTCAATTTTATTGTATTTTTTAATATTCATTTTGAATATAACATTATTGAATATACATTCTTGACATGTTAGAATGTTTTATTGTTTTATTATATATTGATGTTTTAACATTTTAAGTTAAATCTGAAAACACTTTTTTTTATTTTCAAAGTGCTACCAAAATGGTTTCAAATTATTCTTACATTTAAATACACAGTAATAAGTGTATAAATTCAAAAAAAAAAACCATGACAGTTTAATACAGATTCACCAATTTATGTAGTAACCTAATAGTGATTCAGTTCCATTATATAAAGAGGCAAAAATCAGGATTTAGTTCAAAACTCACCTATCAATTTCAAATAACTTAAAATCAAAGTAATCATTGCTAACACAGGATCAAATGGTACAACCTCCCATTTATCAAAACCTCCCATTTATCAAAAAACCATGTAACTGTATAAATAAAAAAATTTATTCATTAAAGAACCAATGTTATTCTAACAATATTATCAGGGTTCCCACCAGTCCTAGAAAGTCCTTGAATTTGAAAGTCTTTGATTTTTCCAGTTATTCTAAAAAATCCTGGAAAAGTCCTGGAAATTTGCATATTTGTCAATTTTTATTTAGACCTCTATAAAGTTTAGATTAGATGTTTATAAATCACAAATATATAGACAGTTTGATTTTTGTTTTCAAATAAGTATTTAGTTATATTTGCTTCTTCTTCTCTTTTATAGTTTAGTATTTTTTGTTATACTGCTTTGATTCTATCAGGTCATTATCAGGGATTATCTTTTTCCGAATATTTCCGGAAATCCAGATATTTTTCTGAATTTTTAGTTTTTTTTCAAATATCCAAATTGTTTTCAGTACATACAAGTTTAGGTATATATTTTATATATATATATTTTTTTAAACTTTTTCACTCAGCACTCATAAAATTAAAAAAAGTTTAAAAAAAAAGTTAGGAACAATTTAGCTAAAAGCAAAATTAAGAGGGAAATAAAGGAAAATATATTCAAGATTTTTTCCGGATATTTTACCCAAACAATTTTCCGGCTTTTTCAAATATGGTCTGGATGATCTGTTATTGTGATTTTTGTGATTTTTATATTTTTTCAATATTGCTTATTTTACTTTAAATAAAAAATATAAAATAATAAAATTTAAATTGTTTTAACTTATAAACTGCTGAGGTTTTTTTTAGATGGAATAGCCCAATGATTACATTTATGGCTTTTATACTTGGTAATATAGTTGATGACTTCTGCAGGTGAAACAATCTTTACCATCAGCTTCAAATAAATTGATAAAAACATTAGAAAACCTACAAATGAAATTGATATTGGTTTTGATGTTCAGCTAAAAATTGACCAAGCTTATTTAGGTGACCAAAGAGTAGTTAAATTTAAACAAGAGGAGGAGAGTTTTTAGCTAATCTGTTGAAACACCTTATTGAGAGGTCCCCTTTGAAGTTTGTCATAATATGAACTGCAGTATTCATTAACCCAATTTTTATTTCAAACCCAAATAACAAAAACACTTGTATTGATAATTTTTCAATTCTGTTACAAAAATTAAATAAAAAAAATATGAAAATTAGTCGTTTATCACCAAAGTCTGCTGAACTAGCAAAAAATCAATGTTAAAAGTTTTTAGGAATAGTTGACTTGAATAAGAAATCATTTTACGATCTTGAAATGAATAAATTTTTTTATTAATTGAAAACAGCTTAATTTTATATAAATAACATTTTCTTCTCATTCCTACGAATGAATTTTAAAATATTTTCCATCGTCTTCTAAATTATAAAAACATCACTGATTGTAGGAAAATTGATAATTTTGCAGTATCTTATAAATCTCCTATGCATGAGCCAGAGAATTCATTTTCACTTGTAAATCTCAGAATCTCAAGTGGAAATGAGTTATTAAAAGTTATCTATCCTGCCTATTCAACTAATTTCAACTCTATCCTGCCTATTCATCTAGTTTCATCTTATTTGAGCTGCAAACTAGACAATGTCTTATCCTGAATCAGTCTGGTTTTAACATAATATTTCTTATTTGGAAAATGAATATGAAAATATTATCCATTGATTGTTTGAACAAATAAATTTCTTTTTTTGATGGAGAACTTGCCTTGTAAACAAGAAGTTCAGAATTCCAACCCATCACATCCCTGGCACTTAACTTGTTTCTTCAAACAGCAATCTTGTTTGTCAAGGTTTGTGTTTCGAAGTTAAAGAGTTGAGAGAGGTTTATTATAACAATTAAAAAAAAAGAAAAAGTAATAACCTTGACTGTAGTGGCCTCCTTGGTCTTGGGTAGGCGCATTAAATAAAACAAAATTATATAACAGTGTTAGAATTAAATAATTATCGGAACAATAAGTTTTTAATTGCAATTTTAGTTAATTTAATCCAAAAAATTAAAAACTTTTACCTTTTAAGCAGTCCTTGAAAAAAGAAAAAAATTTAACGGATTGTTTTCATTATTTTCAAAATACCCTCTTACTATTGCTATATAGTTTGTACTTTTAAAGGTGGCGGGCTGGCATATCACCCTGTCATTTCTTACTTGGTTCACTGCTTTTAAGTATTTAGAAATGATTATTGTTTGATGGAAAAACATCAGAAAAACAGTTAAAAAATATAGTTCAGTAAAAAAGAAAATACAATAAACATTATGCAGTAAGTTTGTATTCCAGTTCTCTCTTACAACAATTTTTATTATTGAATCTACTCCCTCTAACTATTCAACCTCTCCCTACAATTAGGTAGGTGAGAGTAGATTTTTTTAAAAACAATTTGTTAAAAAATAAACATAGTATTTAGTCATAGTTTAACGGAACAAATTAAAAAATGGAACAGATGCAATGGAAGTTTTTTTTTAGGTTTATTCAATCAGTTCAGACTAAAAATGAAATTCAGCAAAACTTAGAGATGAGCTAAATAAACACTTTCATTTAAAAATGTAAATTTTCATTACTTTGCCAAAATCATGTTATTTAAATTTACAAATTTTCATTACTTTGCTGAATCATGTCATTTAAATATGTATGTTTCAGGGGTGTGTAATCGTAAAAAAAAAGGACCAACTTCGACCCCGACCCCGACCCCAAATGTTGAAATTTTCAGAGTACGACTCCGACTCCAACTCTGACTCCAAAGCAAAATAAAAATAAGTATTACAATAATTTAATAGTTTTATTAAGATCTGTTTAAAATATTACCCATAAAATTTACCCATAGTAAATTTAATTAATTATTAAATGCTTTTTTAAATATACTTAAGTATTAATATAATATTATAAATTTTAAAAATATAATGACTTTTAAAGTATAATATGTTTTTTAATCAAAAAAATATAACATTTTTAAAATTATGTTTACTGTAATTATCTCTTCTTTAATTATCTTTAATTTAAAAGGCGCCTTAAAATCACTTTAAAATTATAAGCCTTTAGTAAAAGGTTAATAAATAGATTTACCAATATTTAAATCAAAATTTTAAAATAAAAATAATAGTAAATACATTTATAAAATGCTTATGTTTTTTGTTCAAATAGTTATTTGAATACAAGACATAAAACTATTTTGTTAATTTTACAAATATTACAGAATATAATACATGTAAATATATTATGTAATGTAAATATTAATTAAAAATTGTTTAAAGTATTTAAAAATTTAATTACTAATTATTTAAAACATTAATAACTACTAAAATTAAATTTACTAAAATATAGTTAATTAATGTTTAAAATACTTTAAACAAATTTCAATAATTTTTTACAAATAGAGTGGTTTTGCAACAAAAGCGTTTATTAAATTCTTAAGTAATGTAGTTTTCTTATCATAACTAAAAAACATTGTCCACCGGTAAATTCATGTATTAAAAAAAAATCCCTTTAAATCAACTCCTTACCTTAGGACAAAACTAAACAAAGATAAGCACAAATGATTAAAATGATAATTGAAAATTGATGATTAAAAAATCATTGTTGCGTCACCAATTTTAACTAGGGGAGGAGACGAGAAATGTGTGTGTGTGTGTGGTGGGGGGGGAAGGGGTTAACTCAAAAACATCATGCCTCCCCCTCCCCCCAATGTTGCCAAAAAAAAGTGGTATCCCAAAATAAAGTCTGGGTTCTTCACTGACCAGGGGCGTGATGGGGATCGAACTCTGAACTTCTTGCTTATGAGGCGAGTGCTCACTACACCACAACCCCATTTTCATCTGAATCAACAAAGAGTCTGGCAAAAAACGAGGTTGATGATATTTTGCCAATCTCAAACACTTCTAGGTTGGCAGTTAGGTTGGCATTGTACTCTAATTTAAAAAAAAAGTTTTACAAATTCATTTTTTAGGTCTTTAAATATATATATATATATTGTTAGTAGTATTTTTTTCATTACTTTTTATTACCAAACTGCTTACTTTTCATTATAAACTTTAAAACATAAACATATAAAATGTGATCAACACTGTTATAAAATGTGTGAAGCACTGTTATAAAATGTGTAAAACATTATAAATTGTGTAAAGCACTGTTATAAAATGTGTTCAGCAAATCAAATCTGTTATCAATTATTAATTTACTGAGTAACAATAACCAAGTTGTACTCCAGAAAAAGTGTTGCATTTATGTTGATTTTCAGTTTGATGCTTAGGGAGAATCGACTGAGTCTGACGAAAAGACTGAAGAAACAGCAGATCGAGATTTAAATTCTGATGTTAAAGAAAATTCAGATGATTTGCAAGAAAATGTAACGAAAAAAACTTTTGATCAAGATATCAAGTCTATGACTGTTAAAATGAGAGGTAAATATCATGACTGTTAAAATGAGAGGTAAATATCATGACTGTTAAAATGAGAGGTAAATATCATGACTGTTAAAATGAGAGGTAAATATCATGACTGTTAAAATGAGAGGTAAATATCATGACTGTTAAAATGAGAGGTAAATATCATGACTGTTAAAATGAGAAGTAAATATCATATATTTAGTAAAAGGAGTAAAACAATAAATATTTAAAGTTTATAGTTTTGTATAAGTATAAATATATATGTATATATATATACTTTTTAATGACTCATTTTTTTCCGTCAATAGAGTTATACTTCTTTTTAAGGAATTCCATTCAAGTGCTCTGAAAAAGAAGTCATTAAATTTTTTAAACCACTTGTTATTGATGATATACGATTTCCTAAAAATAAAGATGGAAAATCCAGTGGGTATGCTTTTGTTGATTTTAAAACTATTGAAGATGTTAAAAGTGCATTAAAAAAAGACAAACAAAAGATTCAAGGAAGATACATAGAATTGTTTCCAGTAAACGATCTAGAAAATTTAAAACAGAATGATTTTACTAAAAAGTGGACTCAAAAGGTACAATATAGTTTCAATTACTTTTCTATTTATATTATAAAATACATATTTTTTATTTATAGTATATACATACAGTTTTTAAATCTACATTTTGTATATATTATATACAGTAGCGTGCAAAAGTAACCGGACAAAAGCATAATTTGAGATAACTTTTGAATGAAAAGTCAAAAAATTGATTGCAAATCTAAAAACAAAAGAATTTTTACTAAATCTAAGCAATTTAAACTTAAAAGTTCATTTAATTAAAATATCCGCGTGCAAAAGTATCCGGACATATAAAAACAAATTTGAACTAGATTTTTTTTTTTTACATTTTTTAAATTGAAAATGCTTTGTTTTAAAGTAAATTGTTTTAGTACTTTGTCGGCAAGCCCTTAGCATTTAATACTGCTTGACAGTGACAAGGCATTGAGTCCACAAGCTTCCTAATCACAATAATTTTAATTTTTCCCATTCTTTTTTCAGAGTATTCAATAAATCACATTTACTTGTTAGTTTTCGACCTGAAATTTGTCGATCAATGAGCTTACATAGACATTCAATAGAATTAAGGCCAGGACTTTGCTAAGGCTTTTCGATTAATCGAATTTCATTGGTTTTGAAATAGTTTTTCACAAGGGTTGATGTGTGCTTTGGGTCATTGTCCTTTTAAAACATCCTTCCTCTAGGCATTTTGTCTTTAGCATGTGATAGCATAACATTCTTAACTATATATTTGTACATATTTTTATCCATTATGCCATCAATCAAATGGGAAGGACCAATATAATCTCTATTCAAGTTAGCCCAGTTTATAACGTTTCGACTTCTGTGCTTTACTGTTGGTAGCTGGTATTTAGGATCGTTTTTATGACCTTTTGGTTGACGGACATATCTAATATTATCAGATCCAAATAACATAAACTTAAATTCATCACTAAAAGGTACTTTCAATCACTGTTTTCTTGCCTAAATCAATTTTTTATTAGCAAATCTTAAGTATGCTTTTCGATTCTTTGTATAAATAAAAAGTTTATTTGTAGGGCGTCTTCCAAGTAGATTTGCAGACCTCAAAAGACATTTGATTGTGTCAACACCACATTTTTCATTATAAAGTTCTTTAATTTCACCATTTGCCAAGACAGCATTTTGGCGTGGAACATTTTTCAGGGCTCGAGGATGGATATTTCAGCAGGATAATGACTCAAAAGACAATTCAACCCTTATAAAAGACTTTTTCAAAAACGAAAAAATTCAGTTAATGGAATTGACATAGCAAAGTCCTGACCTTAATTTTATTGAACATCTATGGAAACACATTAATTGACAAATTTCAAGTTAAAAATCAGCAAGTAAATTTGATTTATTGAATATTCTGAAACAAGAATAGCGAAAAATCAAAATTATTGTGATTATGAAGCTGGTGGACTTAATACCTTGTCACTGTCAAGCAGTAATTAGCGCTAACGGCTTCCTGACAAAGTACTAAAGCAATTTACTTTAAAATAAAGTATTTTCAAAAATGTTTTAAATAAAAATCTAACTTAAGTTTTTTTTTTCTGTCTGGATACTTTTGCACGCGGAAATTTTAATTAAATGTCCTTTTAAGATTAGGTTGCTTAGATTTAGTAAAAATTCATTTGTATTTAGATTTGTAATCAATTTTTTGACATTTCAATGAAAATTTGAAAGAAATTGGGCTTTTCATTCAAAAGTTATCTTAAGTTATGCTCTTGTCCGGTTACTTTTACATGCTACTGTAGATATATTTTTTATTTATAAAATTTAAACTTGTATAGTATAGATGTGAAAACATAATCTATATTATTTGGAGTATTAAAGATATAGTTATTCTTGGTATACAGAGGCGTGGTGGCCTCAGAGGCTAAGCGGGATTCCCGCATGGGCCTTTCACTATTTCATCTAAATATGGGCCTTTTGGCAAATTTTAATTTTTTCTACATTTTAAAGAAATTCCACAATCATTAAAAATATTTATGTTAGCACAAAATAAATTTTATTAATCACTTGATTTAAAGTCTTCAACTTTGAGCACAATTATATTAGTATTTTGCATAATAAAAATATTGCTCTGAAAACAAAGTAGATGTTTTGAGGCGTATTATGATATTTTTTTCATGAGAAACGCAATACAATTACTATATGGTAATGGTATTGCATTTTAATTCATTTAAGAAAAATGATTTAGTGTTAAATTTTAAATTAAGTTTTATATAAATAAGGATCGAACTCTTGTTTTGCATTTTTGTAACGTTTCGAAACAGATTTAAACTTCTTTAATAATAAATAAAGTTTTTTATATTTATATTATTGTATGTAAAAAAAGAAATCACTCCGTAATATCCTGTCCTCAGACAGATTAAAAAAATGATAATGAACTGCTAAATGAAACTACATTATAAAAACTTTTATGTTCAAACTAAGTCAATAACGGCACCATTTTTAGAGCGGCATTTTAACTGTTGTGAGTTTATGCGAAAATGTTAAAAAAAAGTTAAAACACCGAATTAAACAAAAACATAAACTAAAAAGAATTTTCTTATTTTTCAAGATTTTCAATATTTATTTTAGAAAAAAAATTATTAAAAATTTAAAAAAATTTATATTATAATATACTAAAATATATATCATTGTATAGTAATACAGGCCTTGTCACAAGATTTCGCAGCGTAGGGAAAACGCGTAACGCATTTCAAAGTAACTCAACTCAGCAAATATATTTTGCATTGTTAGAAGTTATATTGCGTCACTTCAAGTACCGCTTTGTAATTAAAGTTATTTTATTAACGCGTTAAAAATCATACAAACAGTTTTTTTTTTCTCACTATAACAAAAGTTACAAATGAAATCTAAGTTCTTATTTAAAAAATCATTCTTATTATTTTTTTCAAATATGAACTAAATTTTATTTTGAAAAAAATATTTTTTTCATGAAACGTAAAATAATGTTTGTTTTTTTTCTTATAATTTTACAATTGGCTTTTGGTTATTTTATTAACTGTTAATAAATTTTTTCTTATTTAAATTTGTAAATTCTTTTTAAAAATGTTTTTAAACAATAAAGAGTTTTTTTTTTGTTATTTATCAGTTACCAATAACATATTTGTGATCATAATTTATTTTCATAAATTAAACGAACGTCATTTAAACTTTACGTTATTGAATTAACAATAAACAAAATATCTTATTAATTATTTACATCAAAATAAATCGTGCATTTTTTAAACTATTATGACTAAAAATAATTTTATATTTAAAAGGAATTATATACTTAATTCCTTAAGATAAAACTCAAAACACCTTATTTTTTTAACTAATTTTTAACAACAACAACAAAAATTATTAAAAAAAAATTCTATAAGTTTTGTGATAGGCTATGTTCTTTAAACAATAAAATACTAATCGTATTTGCTTGCGGTAAAGTTGTGTTTTAAGAAAATCAAAACAAAAACGTGGTCACTGCACCGTGTTGTTACCATTTTTTATTTTGATGTATTACAAACAAAATTATTAATTACAAATGGTCAACAATCTCAACTTGTTGGTTTATATTAATGATTTATTAGAATAAGGTCAGTTATTATATATATATATATATATATATATATATATATATATATATATATATATATATATATGTATATATATATATATATATATATATATATATACGTATATTTTTTCGTATGGCCCTTTACATCAAGCATATATGGTAAAAGCCCGCATATATAGGTCTTTTAATAAAAATCCCGCACAGGCTTTTTAGAGCCACCACGCCCCTGTTGGTATAGTCAACTACATTTTTATGGTCACTATTTTGCTTTTTTATCAAAAAAAAAAAGTTAATCTAAATACAATTTTTTATTTAAAAGTTGTTTGATTCAAAAAAACTTTCTGTTATTTATCACAGTTGAATAGCTTCCTGTATTTTATCGCGATAAAATAACTTTCTGTATTTTATCACGATAAAATAGCTTTATGTAATTTATCATGATAAAATAGCTTTCTGTGACTTAATCTTATTCCAGCTATCTTGATTTTCTATTTATGCTTTTTTATACTGTTTCGGTTTGATCACAGTAGTTATCAGAATTAATGATCAATGAGAAAGACTTTTAAGGATCTTACACATTTAGCTTCTCTCCATTATTCAATTGGAAAAGGTATTAGTTTTCTAACGGTAAACCCTGTGATTCCATTAGGAAAACTTTGAAAGCCTAAATAATCAATTTAACTTGATCATTTTTTTGTAAACTTGTAAATGTAAATTTATGAAAATATAATGAACATAATAATCAGCAACAAATGTATATAAAGATGATAACATAGTATTATAAAAATGGTATGTTATACTTATAGGTAACTCAAGAAGTTAATGTGTGCATAGCTTACTTGAAGTTGTGTCAGTTGTAGCCTAAATATTATATTATCTGAAATCAAGTCAAATCTAAAACGCACCCTTTTCTTTTTCTTTTTTTCCTTTCCTTTTCTTTCTGCATTGAAAGTAGCTTTATGACAGACATTTATTGCTTCAAGATTTACATCTGATCAGCAGCATGAACTAATGAAATAACAAATAAAACTAAGAAAATTATTGTTTGCCTTTAGGTGATCAAAAGTGATTTTAGGAGATAAATAGCTATTTCATACTTAGTTAAATGCTATTGTTGGTTGTCATCAACCATATTACTTAATTTTTGAGAATAAGGGTTATGGTGAGTAAATACTGAACACAAGTTGATAATGCCAGATCAAGATGCTGTCTCAATTTCCATTCTTATTTGTAAATCAAATAAGAGTTTAACAATGTGATGTTTGTTTTTTGATGGTGTTATTGTTACTATAGTTTTTTTTTTTTTTTTAATGTAGCAGATGCACTTATTAAATGCTTCCCTATGTAATTTTTAAAAATCTCACTCCATAGCACATCATTCCACACCAGCATGGGGCAGTAGCCCCGTGCTGGAGCGATGGCTTGTGGCCTACGATGGCACGTAGGCCGCATGGCTTATGGCCTACGGTGTACATGGCTTGTACATGGCAATGGCTTGTACATGGCTTGTATATGGCAAGTACATGACTTGTGGCCTACGGTGGCACAAGGCAGTAGCCTCGTGCTAAGAGCGATGGCTTGTGGCCTACGGTAACTAATGTGTGCATTTGATCAATTGAAATCCATTCTTTAGGTCTTATGTCTGGCTCTGATGTGCTAGCCCATAAGCGCAAGTGTGATGTGCTAGCCCATAAGAGTGAGTGTGTTTAGCTTTCTATTCACCTGATTTGAAAGTGAATGAAAACATAACAAGACCATACGAGATGACCAAACGGTACATACTAATGCACTACACCATCACACCTGTAGACATCAACAGTCCCTAAAATCAGTTTATCAAATATTTGTTCTTTATTATATACTTTTGTTCATAATCTTTTTTTGACCTTCTTTGTATATTTCTTCAGATTTGTGTTATTAGGTGTGAATGAGACCGCATATATGTGAGAAGCATAACAGCGCAAAAATTTTTCACAAAATTACGTATTAGCGTATTTTTATAACAAACGTATTCTTGGTTTGTATTTACTGAACTATACCACTAGATAAGTTTAGACGTATCACAATCTCATGAGGTTTTTTGTTTCTTTTTTGTGTCTATCTAGTTTTCTTGATCTGATGTCGCTAAGTTAGTTTGTTGTGGTTTGCACTATACAGTGTTCATTAACGTTCGTTAGGTGGTTTTGTCAACAATATTGTTTTTAAACATTACGTTTTTCAGTAGTTATAAGCTATTAGTAAAAAATCGCATTTATTGTCTCATCTGTTTATTTTTCACTATTCTCTGCCGACTGATTATATGTCTAAATTTTTTTTATCTATGGCTAATCATTTTTTAATTTAACTGAGTCTGTTTTGTGTGAGAGCTTTTGTCTCTACTTATCAGGCAAGATTTATATTTCTCATACTATTGGAGTCACCACATTTTCTACCATATTTTCTACTTACTACTTTTATACTAACGACAAACATTCTTAGTTTCGATGATTATGAGTGGTATTTACTTATTATATTTATAAGCCACATTTCAGCCATAAAAGAAATGGTAAGTTACTCATAATTATTAATTACTATTTTCTATTTGCTTTAGTTTATTTCTATATATTATATTGTTTATTTTTATACATACGCATACATGCATGTGTACACGTTTGTCTATTCTAATGTAAGTGTACATGATATTTATATGTGTTAACATATTTGCGTATATTCACACCACGCGCATCCCTTATCACCCTCATGAGATCTCTAAGAATGTTGGAGCTGTATTGTAAACTGGAAAAGGATAGGGATTTTTGGCTTTTGTAGTGTAGTCCTGTTATATTGCAATATTGACTAGCATGACTTCCTGAGGAGGGGGATCACCATTATTCACTACTTAATTCTGATTGGTTACCATGGCACCAACATTTTTTTACCTCTTACACCCACGTATTATAGCGCTTTGTGAGCTTTATATAATGAATTTGTTACATTAACGACATTTATATACTTTTATCTCACACAGGTGATTATCAGTTTTCAGTTTATTATCTAGAGTTTAGACCATAAATAGTAGCACATTTATTAGCCTACTTTTTCTTTTTATATTGCCCGTACTATCATTTTTGATCATTTTTCTTATTATTTTGTTATCTACTTATTTTATTTTATTGTTTTTGTATGGTGCGATAATTTTAGCCATGGTTGCCGTTTATAAACCAGCGAATCTGTATTGATTTGTTTAGTCATAGACTAAACAGTGTTTCATCATTTGTTTAGGATGACTAGAGCGTGAGTTATTATTCACCCTATCCCTGAGACCTAACATTTTATTCCTCCTGCAAAATAGTCTTTACATTCATTTATGATTCTCACTCAATGACATCATTTACAATCTACTTCTATTTTTACATCTCCCAGGTCTACACTGCAGGCCAAAAGTTTCCGGACACTTGGATTTTGTTTAATTTTTTAATTAAAACTCCCATAATTATTTCAAAAAAATTCTTATATCATATTCATTTTATAAAAGATACATATAGTTACTATTTAAGAAAAAAAAAAAGAAAAAAAATACTAACAACACTATTATTATTAAACTGTCTTTTCGTCAAAAAATAACCCACGAGTTTTTATCACTTTTTTTGCGATCCGTGGCATCCTATTTATTAATTTATCTATTATTTCGGGTGTAATTGATAACCAGGATTCTTCTAATATCTGCCACAGGTGCTCTTTGGACGTTGGGCATTTTTGTCTGACCTTTCTGTCCAATTCTTCCCACAGTAACTCTATTGGGTTCAAATCTGGTGATTGGGCCGGCCAGGTCATGTTTTTGAGGACACCATTATCCTCTTGTTCCTTTATGTAGTTCTTACATGTGTTTAGGGTCATTGTCCTGCATAAAAACAAAACTACGACCAATAGTTCTTAAGCCAGAAGGTATAGCATTGTTTTCTAGAATTGTTTTATATTGTTCTTTTTTCATAATACCCTCAATTTTAACTAGGTCACCAACACCAGCTGAAGAAAAACATCTCCATACCATAACTGACCCACCACCATGCTTGATTGTCGGCACTAAACACTCTGGGATCATTTTTTCTTTTCTTTTCTGATGTAAATTCTACGTCTTTGCCCAAACAGTTCAAATTTGGACTCGTCGGTCCATAGTACTTTTCCCCAGTCTCCTTCTGTCCAATTTTGGTGGTCTATAGCCCATTGTAACCTTTTCTTTTTATTTCCAATCCGTAGCAACGGTTTCCTGACCGCTATACGGCCAGAAAGTCCTGCTTGTCTAGGACGTCGTTTCGTAGTGGTTAATGAAATCGATTTTGAATGACTCCTATTAAAGCCTGAAGTTATTTCCGGGGCCGTAAGTCTTCGATTCCTTTTACTCATCAATATTATACTATTATCTTCTGCTTTTGTTGTTTTCCGTGGTCTACCAGATCTTTTTTTGTCTTCAAAAATGCCTGTTTCTTTCCATCGTTTGATGGTATCTTGTACAGTACTTCTGGCAACTTTTAATTTTTTGCAAATTTTACGAACTGAATAACTTTCTTTATGTAATGTAATTATTTCAGAACGTTTTGCAACCGTTAAAGAAAGTTTCTTACCCATATTTTTAGTTAAATAGTCGAATTATAAAATTTTAAAATTTTTTTCAAGATTTTTTAATGTAACCATCATTAATACCAAATGAAAAATAAACAAAACTAAATATTCTTAATCATTTTAGTCGGCTATCATTATATTATAAATATTTACTTCATGTTTCAACAAATAAATAACTTTAACAAGACCAAACTCTTAAGAGTAATGTAACGCTATATATCAAGTTAAAATAAATAATTAAAAAAAAAAACTTACTTATTTAAGTTTGAGGTCAGTAATACCCAATTACTGACCTCAAACTTACATAAACACTTAAAATTAGTAAGTTTAAGTATTATAAATTAATTTTATTGGTTAATTTAATGATACAGGATAGATTTTAGCTTTTTATATAAAAATATCAAGTGTCCGGAAACTTTTAGCCTGCAGTGTACGTAACTGAACGGCTCTGTTGGTCACTTTTTGCGACCATTGTGTCGCATAAACAAACAAATTTATTCTTTGTGGCTGGTGAGCCCCTACTTCTTCCAATGTACACTACAACGACAAAACGGACATTAGGCTATCCCGCTGGATGTGGTTACGGCGCTCAATAACCTAATGGCTACGCTAACACTCATGCACACGTTCATTCGGAAGGTCCACAATGCATGTCGGATCAGCGCTCGCTGACTATGTGCTCGGATCTAAAATCTCACTCCATAGCACATCATTCCACACCAGCATGGGGCAGTAGCTCTTTTGACTAAGAGCGATGGCTTGTGGCCTACCATGACTAATGTGTGCATTCGATCAATTGAAATCCATTCTGTAGGTCTTACGTCTGGCTCTGATGTGCTAGCCCATAAGCGCAAGGAGTGAGTGTGTTTAACTTTCTATTCACCCGATTTGAAAGTGAACGAAAACATAACAAGACCATACAAGACGACCAAACGGTACATACTAATGCACTACACCATCACACCTGTAGACATCAACAGTCTCTAAAATTAGTATATCAAACATTTGTTCTTTGTTGCATATGTTCAACACTCAGAGTGACTAGAGTGTTAGTTATTGCTCTCCATACCCCCTTATCGTCTATTCTTCCTTTTTCTACTTTACAAAAGTCTTGCCACATTTTATATTTTCACTCACACACACGTTCATTCGGAAGCTCCACAATGCACGTCGGATCAGCGCTCGCTGACTATGTAATTTTTTTATGGCCTTGTTTTAAATACTTCAACAGAGTTCATTTTTATTTTAATTAGTCCCTTTTATATGTTTGTAATGCTCAAAAGTTTCAAATTTTAAAATTTTTATGATAAATGTATTGATGCAAAAGTATGAAAGAAAAATATTTTAGTGCTTTGTTCTGTTTAAAATTCCTAATTGTAATTATTTTATTAAAGCTACAGGTTTATGTTACAATCTCTTTTCCATTGAGATTTGTGTAACTATGAATGTTTGGATACCTCTAAATACATTAAAATTATTTAAAATACTATATAAATCAAAACAGTACTAAAAAACAAATGGTTCAATAAGCATGAATTTTTTCAACTAAATCTTGAGTTAATATTAGGTATTTACATTTGAGCCCAAAAAAAAAATTGTGAGAAGTATTAAGCACCAAACAACTAGTATGAAAAGTAATTGGGATTCACCCAGAGCTACCAAGTTCTGTCAAGAATGTTATGAAATATTTAAATGGATGCATCCAAAAACCCTTGTAATTTCATCAGATATTTAAGTTTGAAATGTAAAAGAATTTCTTGAAATTAATTATGCGTAAATGTACTTGAAGTTAAAACATGTTCCATACTTCTCAACCAGGGCGGCAAAGCAAAATTACTTTGAGGCTACAGTTACAGTTTAAATTACTTTTGTTTTAAAATTATCCAAGAAAGTAGTAATAGTAATTATAATAATAATATATATTTTTTGAATTTACACATGTTTTATTCTTTTTAATTTCTTCACTGACATTTTTATGTAAAAGATAGTTATAGAAAAATAGGATTTGTCATTATATTTTATGAATTACCCATGTATCTGTAAAAAAAAGAAGAGTTGGCTTTTCTTTTAATTTTTTTTAATTTTAGGGAGACGAGGCAGATGAAGATATATCAGACACAGGAAGGTTATTTGTTCGTAACTTATCCTATGCTTGCACAGAAGATAGTTTAACAAACTTGTTCTCTCAGTTTGGACCATTAATAGAAATAAATCTTCCAATTGATAAAAACTCAAACAAAACAACAGGTTTTGCTTTTGTGACTTTTATGTTGGCAGACCATGCAATTAAAGCAATGTCTAAATTAGACGGATCAATCTTTGAAGGACGCATATTGCATATACTCCCTGGAAAATCTAAAAAAGTCAAAGAAGAAGATAACAGTTAGTTAATTTATTGTTTAAGTTTTCAAAACATTTTTAATATCTTCTGAAACTTTATAACTTTATAAGGTTTATAAGGTTATAACCTTTATAAGGTTTGAAATTTTTTTGAACAAAAATATTTTAGAATAAAATAAAAATAATATTATGTACCTAAATCTAATTTAAGAAAAATTAAAAAAGTTTGACCGCAAATAAAATGTAAATGTGAGTTAAGTAGGACCAGCTGTTATAAAGAAAGGTGAACAAGAAAGTAGACTTACAGTGGGCAAAAAAATAAATGGTAAAACAATGTCTACTTTTTTCTTTTTAACATCTGTTTATTCACATTTTCTAAAAACTGTAAAAAAATTACATGAACAGCAAAAAGTATGTATAGATTTTATATGTATTTGTGCATAATTTTACCATTGTTTTAAAAAACAACAAAAGTATGTACATGTTATATTTGCAGCATAGAAATTGTCGGCGCGCTAATTTTTGAAAACAAATTAAAATTGGTTTTTTGGTTTCATATAAATTTGTATTATATATAAATACTAAAATACTATAATACTTTTAAATACTATGCTGTTTTTAATTTTGGAATATTTTGCTATTTTGAATATTATGCTATTTTCAATTAATTTTTACTTTTTTTCTTTAAAAAAATAAAAACTATGGTTTTCTTAACATTTTATAGAAATTAAAAAAAAGTTGTTTTCTAAAGTTACAAATTAAACCATATAAGTTGTAAATATTAGTTTGAACATTTAGTTTCTAAATTTTTAATTTTTAACTAATTTTTGTGGTCTTTCCATCAGTTAAGTCTTACTTCTTGCTAAATTCACTTAACTGATCATTGTGAGACTAATATGAATTTGGCTGTTTTATCTTCTGATCTCAGTGTTGATGGCTGAAATCTTTTTGCAAAGACTCAAATAGTCACATGCTTGACCTGAGAATATATACTTACGCATCAATTCAGCTATCTGTTGTGAAATCAGGTTTGAATCTTTTGAGTATTCTTTTATGTGCTTCTTTTACAAATAACACCTGTTCACTCAATCACCTTTCTCTTTTTTCTTTTTTGTTCTTTTTGTTCTTAAGTCTGCACTAAAATTGTCCCTTTTTTTTATCCTTCAGCTAATTGTTGTTTTTAATAATCATGCTCATTAAAATGAATGGCTCTAATACCATGACCCTGCAGGCAAAGCTCATAACTTCTATATTTCTCAATATATTACTCAGATAGTTAACTTTGTGACTTGTTTTACTGACAACCTTTACTTGACAATCACTTATCTTCAGTCTTTGATTTGTGTCTTGTATCTGATCCTAGCTTTCTCCTTTACTGGGTGCATAAAAATTGTTGCATGTAAAAAAAAAAGAACTTCTTGACAAATACTTAAATTTAAGTTAGGATTTTTGTCATCTATAGAAACCTTATTAGGTTTAGATAACTATGGTAAAATAAAAAACAACGTTTAAACGTAGTTCAAAATGGGAAACAAAAATAAACAGAATTTCAGTCGAAATTTTGAGAGGCACTCAACGAGGTTGCAGAGGCCTTTAGAGTCTTCAGAAACACTGTTCTCAGAGTAAAAAAAAAGTTTATCGAATGTGGGAATGTTGAGTTGAAAAAAGGTGAAAGACTATTTTCAAAATGAACTTGTAAGATTGTAAAGGCTAACAAATGCTTGTGGAAAATCCCACCCATACACTGGGGCTCTCAAGACCTCCCTTATCTTGCCATGATTCGGAGGTCGAACTGAAAAAATCATTGAGAAAGAAGACAATCTTTTTGAATTAAATTAATTTAGACATGGTAATAAACAATTTTTATTTTATAAATTTTTATAAAAGGATGTTTTTTTTGTAATAAAAAATCGTCTTTTCTGTTCTACTTGCACCATTTTTTATTACGCATCCGGTAGGTGGTTTGGACCGCACAATGATCTCTTAATTTCTTTTATCTCATATTTCTTTTTTAGACTCACCCTATCATCATACTACTTACTACTACTCTAAAGCTGACTGGGATTCTTTTTAAGATTTTCTTCGTGACGGTCCTTGGACTGATCACGATCAGGTAATAAGCAATCCCCTGGATCCAGGGAGGTATGGAAGCCTTTATTTCTTCTTGTTCTTTTTTAAGTTAAGTTTTAAGCCTCAATCTACTACATAGTTTCCATGGTTTTCACTTTCTTGTGCAGCTGTTATTTCTAATTGTAATATTTTTATTAATTTTAGATATTGTAAGTATTTTTGTTATTGCAAAAATTTCATATAAAAAGGTGCTGTTTGATGCTAAGCTCAAATATTCTCAGTTTACTAAATCTCCTATCTTATCTCAGAAGTTTGGCTTTAGAGGCATTTGGAATCTTTAACATGTCATGTTTAACATTATCCATCTCAATATAAATATGACCATATTTATATCAATCAAGGATAAGACAGTACTCTCATTAATTAATTTTAAACTCTTTAATAAGTGGTTGACCAAAGTCTTGTTTTTCTGCCTGCTGGAAAATTGCACCTGTGGCTCCAATTTTTAAAAACTCTGGAGAACACTCTGACTAATTTCAAACTATTTTCTGATCAGTCTTCTCTCTATTATTGATTAAAAACTCACGGTCTTTGAGTCTTTTATCAAATTTCTAACATCTCATTTTGAGTATACTTACTCACAAACTAACAATATGGATTTCGATCTTCCTATTCTACAGCTGAATTGCTAACTGTTGTAACAAAAGTTCAATCTTGCATAAGATCAATATGGAGAGGCAAGAGCTGTTTTTCTTGACATATCAGAAGCTTTTAATAAAGTTTGGCATGCTATTCTTCTCTATAAAGTTGCTTCATATGGAGTATCTGTAAAAGTTTTTGAGATCATCCTCATCTCAAGAGTTATTGAGATCATCATGATCTCTATAACTCTTCTTCATTATCAGTTACTTCAAGGAACATTAACGGTCTTACTGACAATCTTACATATATTTGCTGACAACTCAACTTTTTACTCCTATTTTGACAAAAAGTCAAAACAGGAGTATAAAGTTGAGTCACACTTTACATTTTGGTTGTTTAACAGGCAGCTTGCAGTGACATTTAACTTGTAACTCTAACAAAGTTCAGTTATTTACTGCAAACAATTATTGCAATAATGTTCAAATTCTTATATTGATTAATAGCAACCATTTCACTGAATCCTCTTAGTGTCTTCTTAGATTATCATTCACTACTGACCTCATGGAAATCATATATACAATTGGTTGCAAAGTTAGCAAATAGGTTGTTTCTTCTTATTGTGCTCGCCATTTTCTTACTCCTGATTCCATTCACTACCTCTTATTCCTGAGTCTTATTCCTGATTCCATTTATTACTTTTTCAAATTTTTAAATATTATTAATATTATCGAAAATGGCATTTTAAATGTAGTTGAACCTTTTTTGCTCTTTTCTATAAATACTATCATAGTCATTGCTCAGGCTATCATCTCTAGTTCTATCATCAAAAACTCTCATTTGACATTCAACAAAGTCACATCTTTTTACTATTTCTGTCTCTTTATGCTTTAAAACTTTTATTTATCTGGTTTTTTCCTTGCACATCAATTCCTTGGAACTCTAATTTTATGTTTTTCTGACTCAACAACCTACAAGTCTTCTGTCAACTGTTTCCTTTAACAATAATACTTGTTTTCTAGTAACTCCCTACTTCATAGTGGATGCTTGCAGCCTTGTTAGGAATTAATTTTTGCTTTTAGAAAACTCCTAATCATAATGACTTATTAGTTCTATAATAATATTTCTTTGTGTTTATTTTTAAATTTAAACACAAATTACCTCTAAACTTAATAAACTTTAAACTTAGATTCTGTTCTTTTTATCTCTGGTTTTTTAAATGAAACTTTTCATAAAAACTCAAGTTAATATTTTATAGGAATTTTTTGATTTTAAAACTACTTTTTAAACTTTTAAGAAATTTTTTGTCCTGAAATATTTTAATACTGAAAACAATAAAACTGTTTGAAACTAGCTGTTTGATTATACCTTAATAAAACTTAGTTTATGTTGTGACAAGTTTAACTATTAAAATCACTACTAAAGTACTGTGTAAGTAGTATAGCTCAGCGTCATTAAAAAGAAAGTTTCAGCATATAAGTTTTTGATTTTAAAAAGCTATGCAATTTTTGCGATACATTAATTGTTATAAATTTTATAAACAATACTCTCAAAAGTCCTCAATACAAGGTTGGGGGGTGCGGAAATAAAAAGGGGTGGGATCTTTCTTTAAGATCTAATAAATGGAAGAGGGGGGGGGGGGGAGGAAAGGTTCTGGTATTTACACAAATTTTATAATATATGCCGCAATTTACAGACTTGATAATTTATTCAAGTGATTTTTATTCCGTATTTAGTACATGACGTCATTGATTTTTTTGTATTCTTCCATAATTGATCTTTTAAACAAACAAAAAAATCAATGACTTCATGTACTGGTGCACTTATTTTGCATTAAAATTAGCATTTGTTAGCTGCATTTATAGCAAAAGCTTTTTTGTTGGAAAACTTTAACAAAAACATTTGTTACCTTTAATTTATAAATATTCGAGCTAATTAGAAAATACAATCTAATAATGTCGAAGTATTATTTATAAGTTTATAAGTTTATTTATAAATATTCAAGCGAATTAGAAAGTACAATGTCGAAGTACAACGAACGAAGTACATAACTGAACCTAAATAGACCTTACTAAATCTCAAAAAGCAATAACTTTTCTATCAAATAAAAAATGTGAAATACTTTTTCCTTTTGATATAAAATACTTTGATGGAAGGTTGGATAAAGTTAAAGGGTTTTTGTAGTATTTATTTTCAAATTGATGGTTTTGCATTTATTGTTATCAACATTGCTATAACATTATAAAGGATCATATATGGTATTGTTGACAAGAAGATGGATACTAAGAATTCTAATACTTGTTTACCAGTAAATTATTTATTTATAAAAATTTACCAGAAATTTGCTCTTTTTCAATATGTTTTAATAATTCATATTGCTTAGTTATTTAAGTATAGATAATGATGTTTTATAACTAAATGTTAAATAAAGTAAGTAATTTATTTACTTATCAACAACGTTACAATGTTACCAGTACATTATTAACTCTTGAGTAAACTTATCAACATTAATTATGTTAATATATGCTTTTTTAAACAAAATGTTTAAAATAGCTTATATATTGGCTTGTTTTGCAATTTTAAGTGCTGTCGTTTTTTGTTAATAATAAATATTCTTTTGTTTTATTTCATTTTGACAGTTAAAAAATTACTTTAATGGGACAATAGATAAAAACTAGGTTTCAAATTAATATCATCATATAGCAACAAGAGATACAGCCATATGTAAACAATACACAAAAGATATAGCCATATGTAAACAATACACAAAAAAAAAAAAAAAAAAAAAGGTAGAAGTACTAATGGTTTACATCAAAATAGTCAGCATAAAATTAATATCTTAAAAAGAAGTAGTGAAGAGCAGTCAAATAAACTTGCAGTTGCTATAGAATCAAATTGTTTTTCAAGAAAAACGGCAAATCTCTTGCAACTTTACTTCAAGAACTTTAAAGATTTTTAGCAAAAAAAAGATTCCTTTCAATAAATTTCTTACATCTAAAGATTTAAAAATGCTATTGAAAGCAATAGGTTACAAAGAGATACCAAAATCTCCCAAAACCATTCAAAAATAAGTAATGAATTATGCAGATAAAATTAATAAAGATATTTCAATTTAAATTTACTTAGAAAGTTTTATGACAATTTTAAACAGATTATTAAAAAATTCAAATGAAAATTTTTAGTTTTAGTGGAAAAGCAAAAATAAATAACTTTTGCTGATATGTTTTGTTTGATATGAACTTGTTTTAAAATTATTTTAATAAAATTGTTTTAAAGTTATTTTAATAAAAGCTTTTTTTGTTTTAAACTTAACAAAAGACTTTTGCTTTGAAAATATAAGTTTTGAAAATAGTAAAACAAGAATTGTTTATCAACAGTTTAAAGAAATATAAACAGTTAAAAAATTATTTTTTTAACAAGAATTTTAACCTTAAAACTATTTAGAAAATAGTTTTAAGTTTTTTAGTTCCAGGAAAAAAAAATTTGTCCAATTTTTTCTTGTCTTTTTATTTTTTTCATTTAAATGTATTTTTCTCCAAAAAAAAACTTTCTCTTAGATTTTTATAAAGATGTCTATAATTTATTCTTTTTAATGTGTGTTATTTTTCATATTTTTAGTGGAAGTTGTTATGAATGTTTTTGTAAAAACTTAAATTTCTGATTAAAATAATTAAAACAAAAATATTTAATAAAATTTAATATTATTAACTTTATTAGCTCAATCATCATCATATAAAATAAAGCAAGAGGCTAAAAAAAAATTGCAAACTCATAATTGGAATGCACTTTTTCTTGGGCAAAATGCAGTAGTCGATGTTATGGCAAATAGACTTAACAAAAGTAAACATGATATTCTTGATACAGAATCATCTTCTAGTTTAGCAGTACGAATGGCGCTTGGTGAAACTGAACTTGTATCAGAGACAAGAGAGTTTCTTGAGTCAGAGGGGGTTAAACTCGATTGTTTTGGTCAAGTATAATTTTTTATTTTATGTCCCATAAGATATTTATTAATTTTTTTTCTAGAAACTTTTTAAACTTTTCATAACATTTTTTTAAAATAAAATATGCAAAACCATTATTTTTTGTGAAAAAGTTTATTTTTTAGATAGTATGTTTTCATGATTTGCAAGTAATACAATCTATTATTTTGCAATAAATTATTTTAATAAAAATCATAAAAGTTTAAGTATAATTTAAAATTATACTTAAACTTTTATGAAAAAAACTATTTATGAAATAGCAAGTTTCCAAAAGTTCTTTCATCAGCTTGACAGCTCACAATGCAAACATATTTGAGCAAGCAACATTGATTAATGATTGTTCCTCTATTCAGTAGGTGAAAAAATATTTTTTAGCCTTAGGGCAGTTCAATTTATAGACAGCAGCATGCAGTTAATTGTATTAGTTCTCTGTATAATAACGATTAGCTAGGTTGAAATAATGGCGTTGACACCAATAAACTGATCTTTTTGTCAGGCTTGAACAGAAATGTTGTGTGATTGCACGCTGTAACTGACCACGCTTATTTTATTTTTTTTTACAATTTGACCACAACGGTTTTAATGTTTTATAAATTAAATGCTATAAAAAAAATTGTTACATTATGAATAATTTTTATTCGTTGATCTTTTTTAAAGTTTTCAATTTGCTTGAAATAAAAAAAAATTAATTATAGTGATTGTTTAAAATAAACACATTTTGTGTAAATTAACTAATAATGTTAGATATAAATTTTTTTATGGAGGCATGTATTTTTTATGATAAATTTAAACGTTTAAAATTATTTTTCTAAAAATCTTTTGATTAGTTACCTAAAATTGTGAATAAGTTAAATCTTTCGTTGTATCGTAATGATTTAATTGATACGTAATGATTAAATTAAATATTTTTTTCGTTTCTATTTTTACAAAGAATTGTTTAAAACTTTTTTTTTGATCTTGACTAATTAATTAGAGCATGAAATTATTAAAAATTACTATTTTCAATAGACTACAGTATTTTTTTAAACAATTTTTTTTTTTGTGCAACTTTTCGGAAAAAATAAATGTTTATACGATTTAAAAATAATATATATTAGACTTTTTAATAATTTAAATAAAATTTGTTCATTCATTAAACAATAATTAGAAGTAATTTGTAAATGCGTTTTATGTAACTTTAAAAAAATGTTTAAAACAATAAGTTTTAAAGTAATTTATTTTAAATGCGATTAAAAACATAATAAAATGTAATTTCGCTTCGAGTTTAATTGTTTGAATTTTATTTTAGTGCTTATATTTTTATTTTCTTAAGAAATTGTTTTCTTCTTTTGTTGAGAAAAAATTGTTAAGAAAAACAAAAAATTTCAAAAAATCTTTTTTCATAATTTTTTTTTAATTCCAAGTTTAAGTTTAGCTAGCATTTCTTTTTTCAGTGCATTTCTAAAATGTTTAAAAATCATCTAAACATCTAAATGTCGTGGTCAGCAATAGTGCTTGATCACACACAATTTCTACAAAGAGTAAATTAAAAATACAAAGATACAAAGAGTAAATTAAAAACAACACCCAATTTAACATGGTCCATCATAAAAAGTGTCTACAACAACTTAAATATATTACACTTATACCAAGGACTAACAATTAGAACTAAAAATCTAAAAATCCCAAAGAATTATTAACAAATAAATAAACAAACAAATAAATCGAACTAATATCCAAGTGTTGCCATGAGAATTAATTTTTGCTGGATAACCACAGACCAAAAGATTAAATTTTTCTAAAGCATTTTTCTCTTGTACAGAATTATTTTTCCACAAGAAAAAATCATATTTTTATCTGATAATTGCATTTAACATGAAACTTATAGTCGTAAAAAATATGTAGTTTTATTTTAAAATGTATATAAATATATATATATATATATATATATATATATATATATATATATATATATATATATATATATATATATATATATATATATATATTTATATATATATATATATATATATATATATATATATATATATATATATATATATATATATATATATATATATATAAGGCCTTTGTATAAGAGGTGTGCGGTTGCATGCTTTATATGACCATGCATATAATACTTGGTTTTGACAACTTGGCCATGGCTGTTTGCAAGTTTTGATAATTAGCACTTTTAGATGAGACGCTAAAAAAACAAAGCTAATTAAATTAAAATAAACAATCCATAGACTGAATAGAGAATAAAATTTAAAAAAAATAAATACGAAAATTAAAACTAAAAAAACAAAAAATTTAAAGAATAACAAAATAAATTGAAGAAAAACCAGAAAAAAATTAAAATATTTATAATTTAATGTAAACTTAATTGTAAGCTAAAGTTAAAAAAAAAATTATCACAGCTCTATCAATCTTTATCATTCCCTCCCATGAACAAATAGTCTAATAAAAGGGCAGATCCATAGTGAGGGGGAAAGCCATGAGGGTGTCCACCCCCCTCCCCTATCAGATTTTTGATTTATTTTTTTAGAAATCGATATATTTAACACAGCACGATGTTTAAAAACAAGTAAATTAGGCTGTTTTAAAGTACCATGAAATTTACTAAAATTTTGTGGTGCAACTTATAAATTTTATTAAAAAGTTATTAGGATACAGGGTGTGACAAATGTGCATGTGCGCATGTTTGTTAAAAAAAAGACAGAAAAATGAAAGTCACGTTTCTTTAATTTTGCTTATACAAACCATATTCAATAGAAGTTATACCTTGGATAACTTGGTATAACTTCTACTAACTATGTGCAAACATAGGCCTTAGATAAAGATTTTTCGATTTTAAAAAATTATTTGGAAAAAAAATTTTTTTCTAAATAATTTTGTGATTGATAGTTTTTTATTTATTATAAAAATACATTTAAAATAAAAAACAATTAATTTCAGAGACTTTTAAAAAAACCATTCTAAATCATGATTACTTTTGTCACTTTTAAGTAAAATAACTTAGTACGCTATTAAAAAAAGTAATTGTATTTTTGCATGCGCTTACAAAAGCGTGCAAAGTTCTACTTAAAAGTAATGCTTTTGCAATTACTTAAAAAAAAACCATGCTTAAACATTGTTATTGCTTTCTTTTATTGAAGAAAGGGATCATAATGTTTAAGCAAGGTTTCTTTTAAGTAATTAACAATTATATTAAAAGTTTTTAGCAAATGCATTCATTTTAAATAAAATTTTGCATGCTTGATTTTTTTTAAATTTATTTATTTTCCTTAACATGAAGTAATGTTTGTTTGCATATTAAAAACACTTTTAAAAGTTTTGAAAAATTTTTTTGCTGAAATATATATAACCTAATAAAATATATATAAATTATTTGTTATATTGTTTATTATAGTTTTCATTTATTTTTTGTGTTTATCATTAACACTTTGCAAATGTGTAAAAAATAAGTTTTGAAAAAATAAAAATCAAATAAATTAACCAAGCATCTTTGATATATTTAATAACTTGTTAACTAGAATTATTTGAAAATAAAACTCCCTTATTTGACATAAATCTTTTAAATTAGGCGTTTGTCAATAAATTAAGATATGTAAGTCAACAAAAAAGTTCATTAAAAAAGAAACAATTTGTTTCACCCTGGAATAGTTAAAAAATAATTTGCATATGCAATTATTTCAAGATTATTGTAATTATTTTGTTTAGTAATGTAAATAATTTTTTTATTGAAAATTATTTTTCCACTATAAAACCGTTTGTAATGATTTTTTGATAGCTTCATTACTTCATTACTTTGCCTTAAACTCTAATCTGAAATAATTTTTTTTAATGATTGCCTTTTATTACATTGCAATAAAGTACTCAGGAAATTTTGTAGCAGTTTAATTGTATTTATGGAATCAATTAAATTAAATATTGCATTTGATTTTTTTAGCGCATTTTTTAAAAGCGCTATTTGTCAAAACTTACAAAGAGCTGTGGCCAAGTTGTCGAAAAGAAAGTATTATATGCGTGGTCATATAAGGGGTGTGACTGCAGGCCTTTTATGAAAAGTCCTGATTAAATTGGTAGAACATGCAAGAAATGTTGCTAAATGGGCTAAGGGGGTAGGTTGGGGCATTAATGTTTTTTTATTTGTTATTTTGTTGGTCCCAGGTTGACCTATTTTTATATACATGTATTACTTTTATATAATAGGCAAATTCCTTGCGAAGCAAAACTGTGATTTTGGTGAAAAATTTACCTCCACAAACTCTAACCAGTGAACTAAGGGAAATATTTTCTAAATATGGTGATCTTGGACGTCTACTAATGCCCCCATTTGGGATAACAGCCATTGTTGAGTTTATCCAATCTAAAGATGCAAAAAATGCATTTAATAATTTAGCCTACTCAAAGGTAAATTTTTTAAAACAATATTTATTATTTCTGGTTATAATAACCTTTTGATTATTTGGTAACTTTTTTAATGATAATTTGCTGCAAACCTTTTTTTTTTATGTCAGTTGACCAATACCTAATGCAACATCAGCTAATTATCAATTTTTGTTTATTTTGTTAGTTTAAACACACACCCCTTTATTTGGAGTGGGCACCTTTAGATGTATTGTCAGGAGAGGTTAAAAATGTTGTTGAAAAAAAGGTTACAAGAATTTGTCTCTTAAAGTTATTTTAATATTATTGTATAATTACTAAAATTCTAAATGTTTTATTAAGGTTGAAGATGTGGAATCTGGTATGTATATATTTGTCATCACGTTTCATAATTGCTATAATAATTTTTAAATAATTTTTGATAACACTAGATTTTATAATAATATAATAATCACTATAGTATAATAATAATATCATAGTTATAATGTAGTAATTACTATAGGTACATTATTAGGACAAAAAACCTTAAATTATTTTTAGAAGATGAAATCAATGATGCACAAGCTGTTCTTTTTGTTAAAAATTTGAATTTTAATACTGCTGAAGAGAGATTTAAAGAGGTAATTATAAAAAACTACATTTCAAAAGTTCAGAATCATTGTTTTGTTAAGTAGATCAAGAATTATTAAATACTTTAAAACGCCAAGTAAAATATAGTAAACAAAATTGTTGATATTTTAAAAATAAATGCAAGCTTAATTTTAAATTGTTTACTTCAGTTATATGTTAAATTACTTAGTTCTGTATTAAAATTGTTTGTGAAATTTAATTGTAATACTGGACTTATACAAGTAATTAAGTGAAGAACAAATAGGAGTAGTATCTAAGAATTGCTTTATTTTAAAAATTTTTGAAAGTTAATACAACTAAGTAAATTAAAAAATTTTAAAATTTAATTTGTAGTGGTGTTGGAGATAATGCTTGTCAAGGTTTTCATATATTTTCTTATTTTTAAATCTTTATGTCTTTGATGAAAGTTAGTAAATGAATCTTAAGTTGAAGAATCCCAACTCACAGTGTTTCAACTGTTTAAATTGTTAAAAAAAAATACACAGGATTTTTATTTTTAATCAGACAAATTTTACCCAGTTCTTTGTTGATGCTATAAAGGTCAATGTGAACTTGATAGATAAAAAATTGTGCAGTTAACTAAAAAATTGTGCAGTTATTATCACATTGTATTACAAACAATCATTAAAAAGTTAAGAAATTAAACTGAGTTCACAACTTGTAGGTGTGTAATGATAGTTATGAGGTTAAACTGAGTTCACAACTTATAGACATTTACAAGTAATGATTAAAAAGTTATGAAATTAAACTGAGTTCACAACTGATGACATGTAATTATTAAAACGTTATGAAATTAAACTAAGTTTAAAACTTATAGACATTTACAAGTAATGATTAAAAAGTTATGAAATTAAACTGAGTTCACAACTGAAGACATGTAATTATTAAAAAGTTATGAAATTAAACTAAGTTTAAAACTTATAGACATTTACAAGTAATGATTAAAAAGTTATGAAATTAAACTGAGTTCACAACTGATGACATGTAATTATTAAAAAGTTATGAAATTAAACTAAGTTTAAAACTTATAGACATTTACAAGTAATGATTAAAAAGTTATGAAATTAAACTGAGTTCACAACTTGTAGACATTTACAAGTAATAATTTAAAAAGTTATGAAATTAAAGTTAAGCTGAGTCAATCAGGGTTGTTATCTGTCAAATATGTCTGAGACATATTTTCTGCCGACATAAAATATGTCCCACATATTTTATATCGACATATTTTGACATATTTTTATGTCTGAATTATTTTCTGCTGACATAAAATGTGTCAGACATAATTTCTATTGACATATTTTGACATAATTTTATGTCTGAATTATTTTCTGCTGACATAAAATATGTCAGACATATTTTCTATCGACATATTTTGACATAATTTTATGTCTGAATTATTTTCTGCTGACATAAAATATGTCAGACATATTTTCTGTCGACATATTTTGACATAATTTTATGTCTGAATTATTTTCTGCTGACATAAAATATGTCAGACATATTTTCTGTCGACATATTTTGACATAATTTTATGTCTGAATTATTTTCTGCTGACATAAAATATGTCAGACATATTTTCTGTCGACATATTTTGACATAACTCTATGTCTGAATTATTTTCTGCTGACATAAAATATGTCAGACATATTTTCTGTCGACATATTTTGACATAATTTTATGTCTGAATTATTTTCTGCTGACATAAAATATGTCTGACATATTTTCTGTCGACATATTTTAACATAATTTTATGTCTGAATTATTTTCTGCTGACATAAAATATGTCAGACATATTTTCTATGGACATATTTTGACATAATTTTATATCTGAATTATTTGCTGTTTGATATTCTTGAAGAAAAAATCAATCTAACAAATTTATTGCGCATTTCAACTTAATTTACAGAGTTAAGTGAAAATAGTTTAACAAATTTGTTGCTTTTTTGCAATCAATTATGCTTCATAAAGCTTTTACTTTAAACCCTATAAGCAAACATCAGTTGTTTCATAAAGGTCTTTTTCTGCTCTTTTTAGCGATGTATCATTTTATAGTATTGACTAATATTGGCATTTATTGACTTATTTATTGATTACGATTTATTTATTGATTATGACTAATATTGACATTGATAGTATTGACTAATATTGACATTTGATAGTATTGACTAATATTGACTAGTTTTGAGGCATCATTTGATAGTATATGATAGTATTGATTAGTATTGATTAGTATTAGCGCTTTCCCTTATTAGAATGTAAAAACCATCTCAAGCTGAGTTTTTATTACTGAAAGTGGTTTTTATTAGTATGACAAAACTTAAAACTATTTCTTTGATTAAAATAATAATAAAAAAAAAACTTTTTCAGTTATTTTTAATTACTAGTTGACCCTGAAAAAGATCTCATTATGAAAAATTGAATTCAAAAGATTCTATGAAAAAAACGGTTCACAGAATTTCAAAAAATTCGTGCCAAATTAAATTCATTTAAGCTGAAGAATTTGAAATACTTCACAAAAGTTATATTCAACTCATTAAATTCATATTAAGAAGACTAACCGGTAATAATTTTTAACTAATTACGAATAATATACTTTTAGTTATAATAGTTATGATTTATTTAACAATAAAATAATTGACAATTGCATTATAACAGCATACTTAACTGCCATAAACTTGCATAAAATGTTTTGAGTGAAATATATATTGGAATAATTATTTTTTTCGTTTTCCTTACGATTTAAAATCAAAAATGGAGAATAATTTATTTAATGAATCAACTATTAGTTAAAAATAACTAAAAATGTTTTTTTTTAAATATTATTTTAATCAAGAGAATAATTTTAAGTTTAGTCATATTAATAAAAACCTTTTTCAGTAATAATATTCGGTTTTTACATTCTAATAAGGTAAATCGCCTATACTAATCCATACTAATCAATACTATCAAATATTATCAAATGATGCTTGAATACTAGTCGATACTCTCAAATGATACATCGTTAAAAATACATTGTCAATAGTATTGACAAAGTATTTTTAGCGATGTATCATTTGATAGTATTGACTCAATACTATCAAATGATACATTGCTAAAAAGGGCAGAAAAAGACCTTTACGAAACAAAAGATATTTGCTTATAGGATTTAAAATAAAAGTTTTATGAAGAATAACACAGGTCAACAAAAACAAAATTTTTTTCTGGTGCCAAGAAAACAATTTGTTTATTATGTTGGATTTCTTATTTTGATTTCAAATATGCAACTTATTTTTTACCATCACGTCAAGTTGTAAAGATATTTGGGTTAAAATCTTTAGAATTTGGGGAAAAGTCCCTAACATTGTCGAAAAAAAAGTTGTTCAAAAGTATGTCAACCTGAGTCTTAAAAGAAGCGTATTTTCATAGAGATTTTAAAGATGTTATTCGTTTGTAATAAAAATAAGTATTTTTTGTATTATTGCTGAAAAACATTTTGTTGACATCTTTTTAAGAGTTTTTTTCAAATAATTTTTTTGCCAAAAAATTTTATAGAGAAAATTTTATGTTTTCTAAAATCTCTATACTATCTTCTAAAATACGCTTTTTTTGAGACCCAAGTTGACATACTTTTGAACAATTTTTTTTTGACAATATTAGGAACTTTACCCCAAATATTTAAGATCTGAACCCAAATATCTTTACAACTTGACGTGATGGTAAAAATGAGTTGCATATTTGAAATCAAAATGTGAAATGCAATCCAAAAAACTAATTGTTTGCTCGGCACCAGAAAAAAATTTTTTTTTTGTTCCCCTTCAATTATAATTGATTGCAAAAAAGCAACAAATTTGTTAAACTATTTTTACTTAACTCTGTAAATTAAGTTAAAATGCGCAATAAATTTGTTAGATTGATTTTTTCTTCAAGAATATCAAACAGCAAATAATTCAGATATAAAATTATGTCAAAATATGTCCATAGAAAATATATTTTACATATTTTATGTCAGCAGAAAATAATTCAGACATAAAATTATGTCAAAATATGTCGACAGAAAATATGTCAGACATATTTTATGTCAGCAGAAAATAATTCAGACATAAAATTATGTCAAAATATGTCGACAGAAAATATGTCTGACATATTTTATGTCAGCAGAAAATAATTCAGACAAAATTATGTCAAAATATGTCGACAGAAAATATGTCTGACATATTTTATGTCAGCAGGAAATAATTCAGACATAAAATTATGTCAAAATATGTCGACAGAAAATATGTCTGACATATTTTATGTCAGTAGAAAATAATTCAGACATAAAAATATGTCAAAATATGTCGATAGAAAATATGTCTGACATATTTTATGTCAGCAGAAAATAATTCAAACATAAAAATATGTCAAAATATGTCGATAGAAAATATGTCTGACATATTTTATGTCAGCAGAAAATAATTCAGACATAAAATTATGTCAAAATATGTCGATAGAAAATATGTCTGACATATTTTATGTCAGCAGAAAATAATTCAGACATAAAATTATGTCAAAATATGTCAATCGAAAATATGTGGGACATATTTTATGTCGGCAGAAAATATGTTTGAAAATATGTCGACAGATCTGCCAGACATATTATGTCGTAACAACTCTGGAGTCAATGATTAAAATTAAACTGAGTTTAAAACTTAGAGACATTTACAAATAAATTAAAGTTAAGATTAAAAAATTATAAAAATTTTAGAAAATGAAAAGTTTCATCAGTTTTAAAAAGTTTTATGAAAAATTAAAAGAATTTTGAAAAATGAATACATGCAATTTTGGTTGATGTGTTGATACGTCATAAATTTGTTTATTGTAGAAAAACCAATTTTAGATCATTTCAACATGTATGACAAGGACAAGAAAAATAAAAAAAGAGGACTGGAATGCAACAAGACATAAAAGTTACAACAATTTCACTATAAAAAACATTATGGTGTTGTCATTTTTTTTTTAAGAAGAAAATCACCACATAAATAAGTTGTAATATTTTTCATGAACAAAGTGAGGATAAAGGAATAGTTACCAAAGATAAGCATCATAACATATATTACAAAATTAAATGGTTTTAAAAAAAAAGTATAATAACAACTTAATAGAGAAAATGAGATTATTTTATAACTTTTTTTAGGTTAGAATGCAGAAACTGCTTGAAGAGGCAAATAAAATGTTTAAAAAATACAATGCTGGAAATAAAATAGATTTTTAAAATAAAACATTAGAAAAAAACAATGTTAAAGAAAAGTTGAACTCTGGTTTAAATAATTTTAATATATCTCCTATAAGATTAAACAGCATTCGAAGCATTAACACTTGAGGAGGCCATCTGCAAAGCACGCAAAACAAGTCATAAAAATAAAATTTTGAGTTAATTCCATTTCCACATTCTATACACTGAAATCTGTCATCTGTTTTTTGTCACAGTTTTTTGTCACTTTCTCAAAATCAATTTTGTCAGACTAAATGTGTTTTGCAAATGGGCTCCTTGCTTATCTCTCTTGCAAAAAAAAATTAAAAGCAATTTTATTAAAACCAGTTACAAAAAAAAGTTTAAAAAACAAAATTTTATTTGAATCATTACAAAATTGGCAGATTTTTATCCCAATGGTGAGTTTACAATGGCAGGTAAAATTGATTGCATTAGTAAACCTAGCATATGCAAAAATCCCTTCTATTGGATCTCAGTTAATAATGTATAATTCTCCATTGAAGCATTTACTACCATGAATGGAGTTGTGTTCACTTTGTAAGAATACTTAGAAGAAATTATTACCAATTTAGTAATTATTTTTATATATTATTTAAAATTTCTTTTAAAAAAAATTTGTTTGTAAAATCATTTATTCCAGAACACCTTATTTGAGCTTTATTAAGAATCAAAACCTTTTTGCAAATGCTTTTTATTTTCTCTTCAATATACAAATTTTTTTGTTTTGTTGTTTTGATACATATGTAAGAACATTCGAAAAGTAATAATGCTTATCAAATCCACAATTTATTGCAATAATGAAGGGCAATATAATTAAAAAATAAAGTAAAATTAATTAAAAAAAACAAACAATTATAATTATCAAAAGCGTTTTTCATTTTTTCTTTCGAACTGTTTTCAATTGTTCTTTTGACCTAAAACTTTTTAGGGGGCAAAGATTGCTATGTGGTAAACTTTAATAAATGTATACAAAACCACTATGAATAGAATGTTCAAAATTTCAGCTTTTTTTGGTGACATGGTCTCATAAATTGACATGAAATTACCACATTTGTTTGGACAAAAATCTATGATTATATAAAATAGGTATAAAAATAGATATAAAATATTTAAACTTTTATCTATCTAATGTATGTAAATTAAATGTATAATTACTTAGGTCACTGATTCCCTGATTATGTAACACATTAGAAGTTAATTATAATAATAAAAATAAATTATTTTTACATGCTTTAATTAATTAATCAATTAGTTTTAACGTTGTCATCCGTGAAACATTTTAACGTCATTAACCGATGAAACATTTTAACGTCGCCATCCAGTGAAACATTTTAATATCAGTTTAGACATAATTAAAAAAAAAAATTAAAACTTTCTTTTCAAAAGATAAATAATTATTTATTTAGTTACAAATATATAACTATATATTTGTATGATTCTAAATGAATATATTTAATCTTAATTTTAAGTTGTTTTTAAACAGTTTTTATTGTCCAAATTTAAAAGTTTTATAAAAAATAAATAAATATAAAAAATGATTAAAGTTAAATTATAAATTTTCTAAACTTATACTTATAGAAAATTAGTTTTTTTTTTTACTTTATTTATAAATATATTATAATTTTTGATATGATAATAATTAATTGATATTTATTAATTGGTATTTGTAAGTTGAAATAGTACATAAAAATTACATTAGTTTTTTTATATAATATTATTTGATATAATAAAATGATATCATATCAAAAATTACCATCATTCATAATTTAATTTTAATGTGGAACTTATTTCCAATCATCAACAACACTAAAAAATGAACATTTAAAATAATTAAGTAGTAAAAAGTTGATTTTTTTTTTAAATTAAAATAAATTGTTGTAAAATTAAGTTTTCTGATAAATAATTTTTTATTGTAAGAATATAATTACTTTAATTAAAACTTTAAATGTCTCTAATTCTATTTTAAAGGTTTTTGCATCTTTTTTCATCTTAATCAGAATTGGTAGTATTTTATTCATTTGGCCTCCTCTGTTGTGCAGAGAGTTTTTGCCTATTTAATTTTTTTGTTGTGTTACGTATTTTGTCACTATTTTTAAATTTTATATATTAATGTCATTTTATCATTAATATAGTATCATGTGTTGTCATGATATATTTTTTTTATTCAGATATTCTTTTAGATGTTTAACTGTATTATTGTTTAAATGAATTAAACCAATGGTAACAATGTAAATCTTTCTGCCTCCACTTTTCTTCCACAGCAATTGGCGGCCTCCAAATATATATTTTTGGCCATAAAATGTTTCGGATTCTGCCCCCAGTGGCTTCCACTATTCTATTGGAATCCGCAGAGTTTCTTTTTTTTTGAGGCTAAATATTTTAGAGACTGAAACCAATAGTAAGGCAGAACCCATTGGTCACTGCCTCCAGAAGAGATTTTGGAGGGAAAATGATTTGGGGTTTGCCTCCAGTAGCTTCTGCCTCCCAACTGACTGCAACTGTCAAATTGAAGGGATAATTTTTGCGTCTGACTGGCGGAAGTAATGAAAATATAAATAAAACATTTTCACATTTGTTTTTTATTTAATGAGCAATTTAAATATTAATTATGTGCAAATACTGAAAATTGAACATCAAAGTTGTGTTTTATATGATTTATTGGCAAACTTTTGACTATTTAATTAAAATTATAATTTTATCAGAGTGGTTTTTATCGAATAAAATTAAATTAAATCCCTCAAAAAAACTATTGAATAAATTAGTACTTTCATGTTCAAAATGGATGTTAAAAATTGGAAATTTTATTTTTATGTCTCAGACAAAAGAATCATTAAAAAAAATTATAATAAATAATAAAAATTTTTTTTATCAGAATTTGTTATTTTGTTGCCATCATGCTAAAACTCTCTTAATTTGATGACCATAACATTATATTCTGAACCATTAGATATTGTAAAAAAATTGAAAAATACAACATTCTTTTCATTAAGAATTAAAAAAATTAATTTACTTTGATGTCAGCTTGAACTAAATTTTTTTTAATAAAATTTTTTGCAATAGAATAAAAAATGAAAAATGTGCCTAGTCAAGCCAAATAAGATTGGTATGATTTTTTTGCTTATGTTCTGATATGAGATTTTTCACTACATTTTTTACTAATAATAAATTTATACTCCTCAGTAAAAAAATTTTGTATTAAATTTTTATTCAATATTAAAAATCTTGTATTAAATTTTTTTTGGCATGAGCTATATACTCCTCGTGTAAAATTGTATTTTGTGACTCGGTTTTATTTTGTCAATACTATTGGCTCAATAGTATTAACAAAATACAACCTGATCACAAAAAAGATTTTTGACATCAGGTTTTAACCAACCACAACCCTTAAAATGTTGAAAAGTGTTAACAAATGTTTTTCAAATTAAATAATTGTTATAAATATTTTGATATACCAGTTACAAACTGTGTCATGTATACAATTAATATATAATGACAATGTTATTATATACCTTTGATAGCTCAGCGGTTTAGTGCGCTGTTCTCAGTGTCGTTTTTGAGGGTTCGAATCCACCCTAAAATTTTAAAGTTTTCTAGTATTATATTAAATATAGATATACATCTATATTTTGTTTTATTATATTTAAATGTATTATTTTACTTTGTGCACTATTTTACTTTAAATTTATTATTTTTAAATTTTTATATTTAAATGCATATAATATTATATTTAAATGTATTAATTTATTAGTAATATGGAAAAAATCATAAATGTCTTTAAATTATTAATTTATTTTTACAGTTTTTTTCAAGTTGTGGAGAAATAAAAAGTGTAACAATTGCTAAAAAGCAAGATCCAAAAAATCCTTCAGCTATGTTATCAATGGGATATGGTTTTATTGAATACAAAAAAATAGAAAGTGTTGAAAAAGCTTTAAAGCTACTTCAGGTAATTTTATTAAAATTAATTTTTTTTGTATCTTGTATTTTTAAAAATGGCAGTTTTCTATTTTGTAAAAATATGAAAGTGGAAGTATGGTTAGAATTCTAAAATTTTGATTAAACATTGATTTTTTTATATAATATTAAAAGATTGAATAAATGTTCCATATCGAGGTCATGTTTAACGTATCAAAAAAAAAATTATTTTT
Source organism: Hydra vulgaris (assembly GCF_038396675.1). NCBI lineage: Eukaryota > Metazoa > Cnidaria > Hydrozoa > Anthoathecata > Hydridae > Hydra > Hydra vulgaris. The sequence goes on from NC_088929.1 coordinate 23,024,669, forward strand.
CAAATAAATATTTAAAATCAATTAGAAAACCTCTAAAAAATTCCAACAACTTAAGTTTTTCTTCTCTTTATCATGATCACTTAAACCTTATATTTTGCTCGATTTTTTTTCTGACATCGTTTTAATTTATCTGTTGAATTTTTTGCTATAGGTTTAATTTATTGACCATCTCTTTGTTTAAAATATGGTATACTGTTTTTAATGGAATTATACTTAATTCTAAATAAACAATAAGTATACCAAACTAGTTATCTCCACATACATGTCTTTTAGACACCATTTTAAAATTAAAGTGAAGTTATAACTTTTTTATCTGGAACATTAATTATTGATTTTAAAAAACTTAAAAACAACGTGATTTAATTTAAATATTAAACCAATCAGGTGTATAAACACTAACAATAAAATTCACTATTATTCCTAAATTCTCTAGGGTTTGCCAGTATGCCCATAATTAGATACCTGAGATAAATCAACGTATAACCTAAATATATCTTAATAAAGTTTATTGATTTCAATCTCAGTTGCTTTGTTAAGCATTTTTCTCAGTGGTTCAGACCATCTATTATAGGAAAGTAAATGTTCAATTAAATGCCTTAACCCTAATTCACCAGTGTGTAGATCACTAACAATACAAACTAAATTTCTATTTTTATTTTTTCCACCCATTGTATGACTCCACCTGCTCATCCAGTATTTACATTTGTGCTATTTTCTACAATAGCTATGATATGTTGATTTTGATTTTTACTGTTTAACCAATCAACTAACTGATATGCAATAATTTCAGCTTTTTTTATTATTGGTTGTATTTGGAAAAAAATAAAAAGGATAGTTACCACCACAGAAAATTTCTTTCATTTACTTCTATAAACATTTATTGTTGCATCTACTTTCCTGTCAAAAAAAAGACATGAAATCTGATTTTTTTGTAGGCCTACTATTCAAACTAATTGTCTAACTATGCTAATTTTTCTTGAGTCATTTTGACCTGGTTATGATCTATATTAAAATAGCAATCACTCTCGCTTATAAGTTATGCACCTATCAACGTAGCTGTGACAAAATCTATTTAGCACTAGAGGCCTTTCAATGTTTCATCAGTATTGCTAGTTTAAGTGCTGTTATGCAAAAAAAAAAATGTTTTTTAAAAAACCATTAAAAATTGCTATTCAAAAAAACTATTTATAATACATAATTAAAAAAAAAAAAATAATACAAAGGAAATAATAAAAATACACTAAAGTTTACAGTTAACATTCATTACACAAAAGGTTTTGTACAACAAAGGACAGGATATTAATATAAGTTAGATTAGAACAATTCAATACCTCTGTGCCTAACTTGTTTGTTTAACTCAGGGTTCTGCCATTTTATATAAAGACTTTCTTTAATTTTTAATTCAGTTTCCCTATTGGCAGAATCCAGAATGGTAAAACATTCTGCAGTTACTTTATTAAAACAATCAATGTTGGATTTAATATGTTGAAATATATGTGATTTTTTATCTTTCTTAAAATGTTCATCAATACGTTGAGAAATGCGTCGGACAGTTTGCTCTATGTAACAAACATTACAGTTTGCACAATTAAATTTATAAACAACGTTAGATTTTAAATTTCTGGGAATAATATCTTTTAATGAAAAAAACTGTTGAATTTTAGTAGAAGTAAATGCCATTTTATAATAAATTTCTCTTTGCAAAACAGCTTTATTAACTCTGATATTTTGTTTTGAACGTTTAAAGATTGTTTACCAATATAGGGTAATTTAAAATATTAACATTCTATTTTCAAAAGGTTTAGAGTGTTTAAGATCCAAATATTTTTTTAAGGAATTATATATTAATTTATTAGTATATTGATTCTTAAGTAAAGTTATTTTAGTTGACTCAATACTTTCATGAAATCCTGCCCAGGTGTTATTTATTTTAAATGGACGGTCAATAAGAGTTTTAAATAGCCCCAATTTGTATTGAAATTAAAAACTAAAGTAATTAGTCAATAGTAAAAGTAAAAGTTTCTTTATGGTATATACTTATCTATATATATAGTTATCAGGTTAATTTGGTTTTCAATACAAACATCAAGAAAAGGTAACTTACCATTTTAGTCAAGTTGTGAATTTTATACTGGTCAATTTAAACTGATGATGAACTTTGTAAGTTCGAAACATGTATTTTAAACTAAAAAGTGTTTTTTATTACACTAAAATAATGTAAATATATATATATATATACATATATATATATATATATATATATATATATATATATATATATATATATATATATATATATATATATATATATATATATATGTATATGTACATGTGTATGTATATATATATATAAAAATATATATATAAATATATATATGTATATATATATATACATATATATATATATATATACATATATATATATATATATATATATTTATATATATATATATATATATATATATATATATATATATATATATATATATATATATATATATATATAAATTATGTTAATGTATTCTACAAATAGAGTGTTCAATGTTCTTCAAGAACAGAGCAATTATTATTAAAAAAGCTTATCTAATTTTTAGTTGTCTTCAACAGCGTGTTTTTCCATCAGAAGCTTTATCAGGAAGAATGTCTAAACATCAAAAAGTTCAAATTATAGAAAAATTATTTCACAGGAAGTTGGGAGTTGTTATAATTAATTATGTAATAACTGTAGTATTTTGCAACCAGGAAGTTGCATCAACTACATTGCATAATTTAAAAATCATGAAAAGAATTCTTTAGAATTAGGATAATTTTAGTCTGGTCATTTGTTTTTATAATTTTTTAATAGAAACTTATTTTCATGTCTGCATTTAAAAATTAATTCAGATTTTCTTGATCTAAATGGGTAATAATTTAAAATTTTTCTTGTAGACATAGTATACATTTTTTGGAAATGTTATTATAGGTAGGCGCAGTTTTTAGAATAGACCAGTTTAATTTAAAATTAATATATTTCTTCTTTCAGTAGCCAAATATATTTTGATAGCATAGTCTCTTTTGAGTATTTTTTATGTTTAAAAGATTGTTTGTGGTTGGCATAACATTTTTTCTATTTGCCCTCGTTTAAGCCAATATAGTGTTTATCAGAGTTGTTTTGCGAGGAAACAATATATTTGTAAATAATATTTTTTGATAAGCAATTGCCATTTATAGGGCAGTCAATTTTTTGCTTGCAGTTATAATTTTCATTATTTTTTTCTTTGGGAAATTCATTTTTTATTAATCAATGCAAAATTATGGCCTTTTATAATTCTTTCAATATTTTTTGTATAGCTATAGCTTACCTTATTAGTGTTTCTGTTAAAAATTTTGTGCAATTTATTAGAGTTAGGGAAATGTCAACTAATTTTAAAAACGCTTTTCCAATATTTGTTGAAACATTTTTGCTGTACGGAGGGTTGAACCAAGTTATATTTCTATTTCTGTTTCGGTTTTTTGCAATTTTTGTTTCAAATTTTAGCTCGAAATTTTTAAATCCCCTTTTTTTAAGGGCATCTTTATACACTCATTTGGAAAATTTAAGAATATTTTCATTAGAAGAGTTTTGATTTAGTCTATTGTAAATTGAAATAGGAATTTATTTTAAAATTTGAGGGGAATGATTTGAAAATATATTAACATACGATAATTTATCATTAGGTTTTTTAAAAGGCCTATAAGAATTTTCCGAGAGGTTAAATGTGACATCAAAAAAATTCACAATTTTTAAATTAACGTTGATTTCAATTTGGAAGACAAGGTTTTTCAAAATTTGTAGAATATTTTTTCTGATTTTGTCAAGTTGAGGCCCTGATTTTTTTTTGCATTATAATTAAACCATCATCACGATACAATCCTAATTGATTAAAAAGAACTATTTTGGCTAGGGAATTTAAAATATATAAGCCTATAAATTCGCAAATTTCTGCTCCGTCGTAACTTCCAATTGTTACATCAAAGCACTTGTGCGCGGTTTTTTTCTTCCACGTCTTGTTATTAAAATAGAGTAATGTTTTTCTGCAATAATTAATTAGACGAATAGTGTAATTTCAGTGTGGATTTTTCCAAATTCTATTGTTTTATCTAAAATTTTGGCTGTAATTGAGGGGTAAAAATCATTAATATCAAATTGTATAAATGTGCATTCATTTTTATTAGTAATTTTAGAAAACCAATTTATAACATCAGTGGTATTTTTCCACTGTTGCAAATGTAATTTTTTTTGGATAATATTATTTATTTCATCTAATTTAATTTTACTAACGTGCCCTAGTTCACTTTTTGAAGGTACTAGTAGCCTACAAGGGAGTTTATTTTGATAATTTGGTTTGTGATCTTTTAACGTGATAAATGCTTGCACTGATGCCACTGATTTAATTCTAGCTTCTAAATTTATTGTTTTAGCAATGTTTTGGCCTTCTAAATTAATTGAATTTTCTAAGTTTTTTGGGGCTTTTGCGTAATTATTAGAAATTTTATTGCGCAGTAATTTATAGTGATTGTCTTATACAATTTAGTATATGTTTTTTGTTTTATCAGCAAAAACTATAATATTAGGGTTTGATTTTATATTATTAATGTCTAATTTGAGTTCCTTTTGGAAATCATTGTTAATATTTTAAAATTTTATTGTTTTAATCAAGTGTAATAAATTGTTTTCAAAGTTTTCTAGGTTTGGAATAAATGGTGGGGCTTTTTTTTGTTTCGAATCCAACATTTTTTTTTTGGTTATTTTTAATTATAGGATTTTTATTGTTTTCAGACTCAAAAAAATGGGCATTCCAATGAATTCTTTTAATAGAGTGTTCTATTTTTCAATTAAAGAAATAGTATAACTTTTTTTGTCTGGGATTGGGATATTTTTTAGGGAATAATTGTTAGTTTCCATGTTTATGTTATGTAAAATACAATTAAGAGTGCTCAACAAACATAAACCTGGAGCTAATTATATAAATTATGTCTGTGTATTCTACAAATAGAGTGCTCAACGTTCTTAAAGAACAGAGCAATAATAATATTATTAGAGTTCTTAAAGAACAGAGCAATAATAAATTAGTAAAACTTATCTAGTTTTGATAAAACTCATCTAGTTTTTTCTTCAACAATTTGTTTCTCCATCAATAGATCTGATGAGAAAAAAATTGTTGCTTCTCATCAGCTTCCTGATGAACCTACTGAATGGGAAACAAATTGTTTAAGAAAAAAACTAAATAAGTGTTTTCACTAGTTTATATATATATATATATATATATATATATATATATATATATATATATATATATATATATATATATATATATATATATATATATATATATATATACACTGCGACCATTTTCTATAGGTGCATGTGGATTATGTCTCAAAAACGTACTTAACTTTATTTTTATAGTGTATTGCAATAAATTATAAATAAAGTATCAAAAAATAATGAAAATTATCAAAAAATAACATCAAATTTGAAAAAAGGTCAATTATAAATGAATTAAATTCAAAAGATAGCTGACTATTTTCTATAGACGTAGTTCACATTTTTTAACAAAACTATCAAAAAAAATGTTTTTATCACATTTTTAGTACTAGATTGGACCTCTTTGTGCCCAATTACTTGATAAATTTGTTTTGGCATACTTCCCACCAAGTTTTCCAGCATTTTTTGCTTCATATCGTCCCAGCATTCTGATACTGCTACTTTTAGCTCTGCCACAGAGTTATATTGCTTCTGGTCAGTATAGATATGTCTTACACTGATTCCCCAACTGTTTTCAACAGTATTCAAATCTGGACTGGGAGTAGGTCATCACATTTGCTCAATTTTTTTAGCTTCAAACCAAGCTTTAGTCTTGTTACTAGTGTGAATGCTGGCGTTGTCTTGTTGAAAAACAAACTTTTTGCGTCGATATTTGTTTTTAAATGGAATCAAACATAATTTTAGCACATCAATGTATTCTGAACTTTTCATTTTGCAAGATGTAAATGCTAAATTTAACTTTCCTGTTGCACAAAACCCAAGCCAAACCATCAAAGATCCACCACCGAAATTCCTTGTCGAAAAATATTTGGGTTCTCTCCTCAAATCACGCCAATAGCTACTAAGACCATCAGGCTCATCAAGATTAAACTTTTTCTCTTCCGAAAAAATCACCTAGTATTGAAAAAAAAAAAATTCAGCTATTTTGACATCTTACGTATTCATGAGAATTTAATCTAAATTTTCTTACTTGTTCCCGATCGCGTGCCATGTTTTCGCGGGCGAATTCTATCCGTTTTTGTTTATGAACGGGCTTCAAACTTGGTGCTTTATTCATTTTTGATTGTACAATGCGTGGGCTGTCTTTAAGAACTTTCCTAATCGTCTCCTTGCAAACATTTAAACCCAAATCTGACTTCATTGTTTTCAAATTTTTTGATGAATTTGATGCGAGTTGAACAATTCTATATTTTTCACGGCCTGAAAAACATAGAATTGTTCATGACCTTAGATTTCTTTGGTTTCCTTTTGATTGTTGCATAATCTGTTAGATTTTTAAAGAAATTACGGATAACGTGGTCTGATCTCTTCAATTTTCTAGCAATTTTTTGATTTGCAACTTTTTCTCGATGATAAGCCAATATTTTACCTTTTTCAATATCGGTAAGGACCTTTCCTTTCGGCATTTGGTTAAGTTCAACTTAATTTCGACTCACAAAATAAAAAATACTACAGAATATAAGAAATTTGCGTCAAAACTCGTAAAAACTTTGGTGCGTCTATAGAAAATCGCCACGTGAATATTTAAAATTTAATTATTCTAATACAATCAAGACAATTAATAATCAGATGCATAATGGATCATTGTTTTCTTACATATACTTATTCAAAAGTACCGTTAGAACAATTTTATTACCACTGTAATGCTGTAAATCCGCTAAATTCTATATGCGTCTATAAAAAATGGTCGCAGTGTATATATATATATATAAAATATGTCAGGTCAGGTTATCCTGCTACTGGTAACATGTAACCCAGTACAATCTGCTTCATGTCCTGCTGCCTTGTAGGATACGTCCTATTTAGGCAAAGGCTAGGAGATGCCAACTCCGACTTGAAACACCCCCGGCTCTTGGTTGAATAAAGGCTAGAGATGGTGTCTCGATAGAAATACTCATTTTGGGCAGATGTAAAATGCTATTGCCTTTCTCTTTGTTCTACATCGCTCTCCTTCATCTCAAGACTGCACTCTTTTTGATGTTATTTCTGATCAAATTGACCAAGCCCTCTCTCTTTATCCATCAGTTAATATTGCTGTTGTCAGTGACTTTAATGCTCATCACACTGAATGGCTTGGCTCTAGTGTCAGTGGCTCTGCAGGCATTAAAGCCCACAACTTATACCTTTCTCAATCCCTAACTCAAGTAGTCAACTTTCCAACTCACTTTCCAGACAACCCGAATCATTTACCTTCTCTACTCGACTTATGTCTTGTTTCTGATCCTAGTCAGTGCTCAGTTTCTCCAAATTCACCCTGATCACAGTTTGATCTCTCTAAAACTCATCTCATTCTTCTTCATTATCTGAGCCCTATCATCGCACCTCTTACAACTACCTTAAAGCTGTCCGGGACTCTTTCCGTGATTTTCTTCATGATGGCCCTTGGATAGACATTGTGTCAACAAATGTGCTTGTTACATAACTTCGTGGATTCAGGCTGGGATGGAATCTTTTATTCCCTCTCGGCGATTCCAGGTCAAGCCTCACTCTTCTCCATGGTTTTCCTCACATTGTGCTTCTGCAATTGCCAATCGAAACCATTACATCCATATCTATCAGCAAAAAAATTCTCCAGAAAACAGAAGTCTGTTTATTACTGCTAGAAACCATTGTAAAAAGGTTTTGTCTAACACCAAAGCCCACTATACTCAGGTCATGAAATCTCGTATTTCATCTCAAAAAATAGGCTCTCGTGACTTCTGGAGAATCTTTACTAGTACCAATAATAAGGGCAAATCTGTAATTCCACCACTCTTGTATGGTTCAGACATCACCTCATCTAAAGACAAAGACTTCACCTCACCTAAAGACAAAGCTGAATTGTTTGCTGAGAATTTTTCATCAATATCATCTCTTGATTCCACTAGTTGCGTTCTACCTGATAAAGCCAACAAACAGGTTGATCCATTGCTTGACATTCGTATCACTCCAGCTTCTGTATCTAAAGTGGTTTCCTGCTTTGACTCTTGACAGCTTGTAACCTGGACAACATACCTGTTATAGTCTTGCAGAAATGTTCTCCGGAGCTGTCCACTATACTTTCAAAACTATTCAACAAGTGTTTATCAGAGTCTTATTTTCCAGCCTGGTGGAAAGCGGCATCTGTTATCCTCATATTTAAAAATTCTGGAGAGCAATCAGATTTGTATAACTACTGTCCCATAAGTCTTCTTCCTATCATAAGCAAGGTTTTTGAATCTTTAATTAACAAACACTTAATCTCTCATCTTGAATCTAATAACTTACTTTCTGATCATCAATATGGATTTCAATCGCTCTTGACATTTCAAAAGCTTTTGATAAAGTTTGGCATGCTAGTCTTCTCCATAAGCTTTCTTCTTATGGTTTATCTGGTAACATCTTTAAGATTATTGAATCCTTCTTTTCCAAATGTAGTATAAAGTTGTCCTTGATGGACAACACTCTTCTTCTTATTCTGTAACTTCAGTGGTTCCTCAATGTTTAATCCTTGGCCCTATACTCTTTTTAATTTAATTATTTTCATCCAGATATTCTAACATATAAGGTGGCATTGTTTGCTGATGATACTATATTTATTCTTGTCGTGGTAAGAAGCCCACACTCTCTGATTGCTTGGAGGGGACATTTGAGCTTTAAAAGGATCTCACTTCTGCCTCAGGTGAACAGATATAGACTGGTGAAATGTATTGCTGATGGACGAATCCAAATTTCTTGTTTTTGGAACAAAGCAACAGGTCTATGTGCGCTGAACAGCTTCTGAAAAATTTCATCCACAGTGTATACAGCCTGCTGTCAAACATGGTGGAGATTCAGTAATGGTGTGGGGCTGTTTTGCTTTTAATCAGGTTGGTTATCTCGTGAAAATAAATGGAATTCTTGATAAGAACGGATATCATAAGGTATTATGTAGACATGCAGTGCCTTGTGGAAAGCGTCTAATTGGCCACGGGTTCACCATGCAACAGGATAATGACCCAAAACACACAGCTAAATACTGTCCAAACTATTTGCAAAAAAAAGAAGCTCTCGGAGAACTCAAAACTATGACATGGCCCCCACAATCCCCTGATCTCAGCCCAATAGAGTTACAATGGGAACAACTGGATTGTGAGGTAAGAAAATAGTGTCCTATCAACATCATCAAATGACAACTCATTTGTGGTTAATTTTGCAACGAGTGTGGAAAAATTTTTCTCCAATTTATTTGGATAATTTAATCAAACATATGCCAAAACTTGTTTGTGCAGTAAGGAAAGCAAAGGGTGGATTTTTTGAGGAAAAAAATATATAAACTTTTGTTTGTGTTATATTGCAAAAACTTGTTTATTTTTATCATAGGTTTAAACACGTTGATTAGTTTGCAATTATTTGTAATGATATTTGGTTAATTGTAATTAAATACAAATTGTTAAATATATTTTTTTTACAAAAAACAGATTGACCGGAAACTTTTGCTGGGCAGTGTACACACTATAAATTAAACTTTTTGCTGTTTTGTATGAAAGCTGTTAGTCTAAAGAATAAAATAAGCTAAAAAGTTTTGAGTCTGGCCAAAAGAGGGCGAACTTATTACTGAAAATTCCACTTAACTTATGTTACACGGAAAACAAGCAAAAAAATTGCTTCAACTTTTAGGTCACATTTCTGCGAATTAGTAAAGCGGTTTGCATAAAAAACTTTCACAAGATGTTAAGAATTCTATACCAATTTAAAAAATATATAAAAATTTTTCAGAGGTGACCAGATACGGAAAATAAACTGTTTTTTTTGGTGCCATATACACATCACTTATGTTACTGAGTCATTATTATCATGGATTTTTTATATCTATTATTAAGAGTTAGAATTATGTAACAAAAGAATTGCTAAAGTGCAAACTCGTTCGTTAAAAATAATTAACAAAGGAAATTTTAAAAAACTGGTGACACTCTTCCTGAGTGATTTTTCATAACACCTATGAAAGTTATCAAATCGAAAACAGTTTTCCCGCAAGACCAAGAGCAATTAAAAAATTATTTTAGTATTACAACTTTATTAATACTTATTTGAGTCTTTTAAATAAGAAAATCTTTGGCTTGTCAAAGTTTTTACTTACACTTCTTACTTCTTATGCGTATTGCATTATTTTCATTAGAATTTTGAACCAAAATAAGAATATATAAACAAATATAAAAACAATCATATAAATAATTTTAATTAATATTAGAAAAAAAATTAAAATTCTTCTTAATATAAAAACAATCATATAAATAATTTTAATTAACATTAGAAAAAAAATTGAAGATTTTTTTAAAATTCTTCTTAATATAAAAACAATCATATAAATAATTTTAATTAATATTAGAAAAAAAATTGAAGATTTTTTTAAAATTCTTCTTAATATAAAAACAATCATATAAATAATTTTAATTAATATTAGAAAAAAAATTGAAGATTTTTTTAAAATTCTTCTTAATATAAAAAGTTTCAGTTAGAACCTTGTCAAACCAACGCGATGAAATATAAATTACTTAATGACGTAATTCATTTTGTTAACAAAAAAGTGCCAAAACTTTAGTAAATGCATGTAGTTTTAACTAACATTATACAAATTTAAAATAAAAATGTGCTGTATCTAGCATCATTATTCAAAACTTTAAATGTCAAAATGGAACATTTAATATTTTTTCGCATATATTAAAAAACTCAAGATTTTAAACTAAATTTTGAAAAAAGCAAAGATTTATCATGTTTTTGTTAACTTACGTTACATAAAAATTAAAAAAGTTCTTTTGTTATTTTCTTGAAATATATATATTTTTTAAATTATAAAATAATGACTGAACATGTTAACTCCATTTTCACGCAAAATTAATTCTGATTATGCAAATAAATTCATGGTTAAAATAACATTTTACAATGGTACTTTTTTTATCATGCGACTAATGAGAAAAACCGTAACTTTCGAAGCAAAAAATTACTTAAATAAATTAATTTATTATAATTATATAATTATATATATATATATATATATATATTTATATATATATATATATATATATATTAGAAATTTAAATCTATATATATATATATATATATATATATATATATATATATATATATATATATATATATATATATATATATATATATATATATATATATTAGAAATTTAAATATATATATATATATACATATATATATATATATATATATATATATATATATATATATATATATATATATATATATATATATATATATATATATATATATATATATATATATATATATATATATATATATAGATTTAATCTTCTAAGGATTTAAAAAATTACCCTTTTTTATTCTGATTTGAACTTTAAAAGTTATAAGTAAAACTTGAAAAGTTTTAAAAAAAGAGCAATTGGGGTGCAGTGGTAGTGCACTTGTGTCAGAAACAAAGGATCTGATCCATGGCTTAAACCCCACCTCTAGGCAGGTTTTACGACATCAGTTAGGGAGGAGGCGTAAACTTCCAATTAAATGCTCATTTGCGTGCTCTGTGATAAGACTGTAAGGATTTCTTGGGGCACTTGAATAAAGTAAATAAAATAGAAAGTTGAATAATGATCAAGTCACTTTTTTTACCAAGAATGAAATTAATCTTTTATAGAATATAATGATATATTTTGGTATTTTTTTGTAAAAATCAAAATTAATGTAAAATTAATTTAAAAAGAATAACAAAGAAAGATTTTTTTCATTTTTTGTATGATGTAATATAAAACTCTTTATCTTTTTTTAAGTTTTGTAACTTACAAGATATAACGAACTTAGATAACTTGCTATGTACCTATGTACTTGGAAGGTTCTAACATCAAGTCAAATCAAATCTTTTAATTCTCTGTATTAGAATTTTTTTAAATTTTATATTAAATTTTAATTACTTTATAAGTTTATTATATACTAAATTACTTTTTGAGTCAGATATTTTCATATTTTTTAGTATTGTGAACTGGATGGTCATAAAGTTGAGCTGAAAAAGTCTCATAGAGAATCGATGTAAGTATATTTACTGCAAAATAATTGTTCATAAATAATTCTAATATTGCTATTTACTGCAAAATAATTGTTCAAATTGTTCATAAGTATTGTTATTTAGTACATTGAAATTATTGTTCATGCATGAGTCAGTATAATAATGTTATTTATTGCATTGAACTTATTATTCATGAGTCAGTATAATATTGTTATTTAGTGCATTGAAATTATTATTCATGAGTCAGTTTAATATTGTTATTTAGTGCATTGAAATTATTGTTCATTAGTGAGTCAGTATAATATTGTTTTTAGTGCAATGAAATTATTGTTCATTAGTGAGTCAGTATAATATTTTTTTTTTAGTGCATTGAGGTTATTGTTCATGAGTCGGTATGATGTTGTTATTTAGTGCATTAAAATTATTGTTCATTAGTGAGTCAGTATAATATTGTTATTTAGTGCATTGAGGTTATTGTCCATGAGTCGGTATGATGTTGTTATTTAGTGCATTAAAATTATTGTTCATGAGTCAATATAATATTGTAATATAGTGCATTGAAATTTTTTTCATGATTCAGTATAATATTTCAAAAATTCAGTATAATATTTCAAAAAGTCAGTATCATATTTCAAATTTCAAATTTTATTTCAATGTTGCAGCAGGTGCAACATTGAAATAAAATTTGAAATTTGAAATAAAATTTGAACATTTGATACCAATGTGAAGCTTCTAATTAATTTAAATTAAAAAGACATTTGATACCAATGTGAAGCTTCTAATTAATTTAAATTAAAAAGACATTTGATACCAATGTGATACTTTGATACCAATGCTTCTAAAATAAAATAAAGTTAATGACAATTAAAAAATAAGTTAATAGATAAATAAAATAAATTATGTAAGTGTATTTTACAAATAGAGTGCTCAATGTTCTTAAAGAACAGAGCAATAATTAATTAGTAAAAAACACTTATCTAACTTTTATCTTCGACTTGAAGTTTCACCATTGCTGGATCATCAGGAAGAGTACTCTGAAATAAAATTGAACTCTTCCTGATGATCCAGCAATGGTGAAACTTCAAGTCGAAGATAAAAGTTAGATAAGTGTTTTTTACTAATTATATATATATATATATATATATATATATATATATATATATATATATATATATATATATATATATATATATATATATATATATATATATATATATATATATATATATATATTAAAAAATAATAAAAATGCTACATATTTAAAAGTTTTAAAAGAATTTTTTACTTTTGAAAAAGCTGTTTAAAGCTCATTTTTGCTGAGCTATTCTACTATAGACAGCTTTTATCGTGCTGTTAATTTAAAAAAATGCCTAAAATATTTATTACCTGTAAAAATTATCTGTAAGTATTACCTGTTGATATTATCTGCAGATTTATTCTTAAAATGCTATCTACAACATAATTAAATTAATGATAGATAAACTTGATCAAAATTTTTTTCAAAAAATGACTGGAGTTGAATTGTTATGGAATTTCTTAAAAATAAATTGTGAGGATCAGTAAAATGTTTATGGCAAAAAGATATTTTCTTATACCCATTATCAGAGATAACGGATATAAGATTTACTTATACCCATTATTTCTGATAAAAGAGGAAGAGAAAGAATCATAAATGACTGGGATATAATCTGGCATGAATGAAAGCATATAATCTGGCATGTTCATGTCAGATTATACGCTTTCATTTCATTTGAAAGCATTTAATTTGGCATGAATGAAAGCATATAATCTGGCATGAGATAGGGGAGTATCTAAGCAAGCTTCTCATTATTAAAATGATCTGAGATTAACTGTTTGTTGTAGCAAGATATAAATGTTCAATGAAATCATACAGAGAATCTGTGATGGCTCTTTAAATAAGAGGAATTCTCAGGAATTCCTCTTATTTAACTTAAATTTTCAAAGGATATTAATCTTTCATAGAATATGGAATATATTCTGGTAGTTTTTTTAAAAGGAGAAATTGATTTTAAAAGTGCATTCTACGTACAAATTAGGTTAAGTTGATAAAAAGAAGCATCACAACAAAAACAATATCATCAAAAAAAGCAGATTATGTCAATGAGAATTAGATTTGTAACACTATTCTGATGTATTATTTCAACATAATATAGATTTGGAGTCAGATAATGTTATAATAACGGTATTTATTCACCAAATAGGTATTTTATGAGAAGGTTGGATGAGCATGTTGTCCACCGTCTCAGATTTTCTTCATACTTTTTAAAGATGATCTCCTATATTACATAGACTACCTTGCAAAATTTCGGCACTAATAGCATATGGGTTTTGAAGATATTGTTACTTTAAAATTAGCTATTTTTTGCAGGATTTTTTTTTTTTTGGCGGCCATTTTGATTTTACTAAAGATTTTGTTTTACAAGTTACTGTTTAACTATACATTTGATCAAAACGAAAATTAGCACTAGTATAGTTTTAAGACAAGGAATTAGAATATTTATTTATTTTCTATAAAAATCATTAGAACTTTATCAATATGATGATTTTACTTCACCTATTTTGGATAATCTAACAATCTATATCTTGATATGCCAATATTAGAAAAGTATAGACAATTCATGTCAAAATAAATAACATGAACAGCACATTTAAGGTGTTCATACCAAATAAAAATTGCATAATATTAAAATGCCAAATGCAAAAATATATGCTAATACCAGAATGGTATAAACGTTACAATAACTCAATTTTAGAAAAAATAGACTTCTTTTGAGAGAATCTTTTTCAACGATAAATAGGTATTTGTAAAATACACATGCCAAATGAAGTTCATAAAACTATTTGCCAAATAAAATTTTACATTACATGTATGATATACAACTGAGATAAGCTGGATAAGTTGGCTGCAGAGTAGGAGTGACCCATGTCACTCCTACTCTGCAGCCAACTTAGCCTACTCCTACCCTGTTACCATTAACAGAAAATGCAGTAATACCTCAGCATTGGTAATAAGGGATGCGCTAGCGGTGACATTTGTAAAGTACGATAATTTTGAAAAACGAAAATGACCACAAAAAAGAAAAAAAAACTTGAAATAATGTGACAAACTGGATTTTGATTGAAAAATTTATTTAGGAGTGGGCATGGGGATGGTTTCCGTCCCTGTGTCTTTCTCTAATGAAGGGCTATTTTTTTCATCACTTCTCCCCAATAAGGGAGAACAAGACCTGTAACCATGGCAGCATTAAATTTTTGTGTTTCTCTTTTTGCTTTTATTAAAATAGATATTTTAAAGTTAATTTTTAAAAATTGTTTGTGTCTATCTGGCAGATATGTTCTGTTCTTGAAGATAATTTTTTTTTTAATCATAATTAGGATGTTGGGCTTAAGAACTCAACAACAATTATATTTACTTGGCCTATATAACTTTTCAAGGGTGTCTTTATTTTCTTCATCAACTTCTGATACCAAACCAACCCAGTTAAGCATATCATATTTGCAGATAGGGTAGAGTGGGGCACCATAACACAATTTTGGTTTTTGCTTCGTAACAATTATTTAAATATATCTTTTTTTTAGCCGATTGATTTAATTTGTTGAATAAGTTTTTACCTATAAAATTAAATTTATTAATTACCAAAATAAAACAGGTTAAACTTGTATCAAGGTACCATGCCCTTGGGGTACCTTGACATAAACTATAAGCATCATTAAAAAAAAGTAAAAAAATAACTAAATAATAAAATATTATGTAAAAATAAGTATTATTTTTACATAAATTTCTTTAAAGCTGACTGTAAATATTAAAAGAATTATCTTCAGTATTAGGGCCACAAATGCTGTATTAAGTTACCTCATACTTGCTAATAGAAAACAATCGCCTAATTTTTAGTATCATTTTTTTAAATAATTGGTTTAATGAATTAAAAAGCTTATGGATTGTAGTTTACAAAATAGTGTTACTTACCGATAGACACACTGAATAATATACCTTAAAACATATTAACTTTAAAATTTTAAAAACTACTTTGTCATTAAAAAAACACTAAATTTGACTCCTCACAGGTCGCATGATATCAAATAATATAATTTTTTTTGTCAAAAATGTAACTGTTTCACCATGAAAGTGTTGTTGTCACGACTCTTAATCTTCAGTACGATTGCAAAAAATGTTTGCTATTTTTTTAATGGCCAGCACAACTATCAGAAAAAAAGTTGATTTTTGAAGTATTAAGAAACATTTTTTGAACATATTTCATTGTTCTTTTTATTATACAATAAAAAATCTTTTTATAATACAATAAAAAAATCCAGGCTCAGCAGGAGCAAATGAGTTTAGGATGTTAAATGCTGGATCTTCTTGACTGGTTGAATGGGTTTTGCTTGTGTCTTTATTTTTATGACTAAGCAACTGATTCTATTATCTCCTAATGAGGGTACAGCTCTAAAACTCAGTTTTATGTTTCTGAGGCCGCCTGGTAGTCAGATTTCCTGAACTCTGTGGTAGCTCCCAGAAAGGCTGATTCCATCAACAGCTGTAAAATATCAGAATACTAACAGTGCCATGTTGTGCATAAATGGTGTCCCTGTTTGTACTTTTGGTTTCCATTGTCGAGGTCACATTTGGAGCCCTTTGTTATGGCTTGGAGTTTATTAGTAGTAATGAGGCAATTGCTTGGACTCTTAGTGTACTGAGTACTATCTGTGCTTTGATTTAAGTTCTTTAACCAATTTAAAAATGATTAAAATATCAAAAACTATAAAACAATAAAAACCATTGTCATCACCAAGTTCTCTAAATCTATCATTCACTAATCTTTGTGGTCTTCGAAGTAACTTTTCTTCTGTTGAGTTCTTGCATAGTTTACCAGACCTGTTTGCTTTTTGTGACACTAATTTGAGTTCAGCTGTCTCATTCTGTGATCTTAGTGTTGATGGTTATCTTCCTTTAATTTGTAAAATCTCCAATAATCACATGCTTGATCTGGGCACTTACATTTGTACAAATTCACCCATTTGTCAGGAAACTAGGTTTGAATGCACATACTATTCTTTTATATGCTTTTGTTTAGCACCGCTTTACTTCATCTTTCTCTTTGTTCTATATTGCTCTCCATCTCAAGACTGCACTCTTTTTGATGTTGTTTCTGACCAAATTGACCAAACTTTCTCTTTATCCTTCAGCCAATATCATTGTTTTTGGTGACTTTAATGTTGAATGACTTGGTACTAGTGTCAGTGACTCAGCGAGTGTTAAGGCGCACAATTTTTGCCTTTCTCAATCTCTAACACAAATAGTCAACTTTCCAACTCGCTTTCCAGACAATACGAATCATTTACCTACTTTGCTTGACTTATGTCTTATTTCTGATCCAAGTCAGTATTCAGTTTCACCATATTCACCCCTAGGTGTTTTTGATCATCGTACCTCTTATAACTACCTTAAAGCCAACTGGGACTCTTTCCATGATTTTCGTTGTGATGACCCTTAGGTAGAATTCTTTCTTCTTCCTGCTGACAGTTGTGCTTCTTATTTAACTACTTGGATTCAGGCATTTCCTTTAGAAGATTCCAATTCAAGCCTCACTCTACTCCATGGTTTTGTTCTCATCTGCAATTGCTGCAAGTTCCAATAGTAACCATTACTTATGTTATCTATCGCCAAGACAGTTTTGTCAAATGTCAAAGCCTGCTCTTCTCAGGTCACAAAATCTTGTATTTCATCTAAAAAATTAGGTTCATGAGACTTCCGTAGAATCTTTAAAAGTGTCTATAACAATGGCGAATCTTTTATTCCTCTTCTCTTGCATGGTTCAGATTTTGTTACCTCACCTTGAGACTAAGCTAAATTGTTTGCTAAGAACTTTTTCATCAATCTCATCTCTTGATTCCACTAATCACATACTACCTGATATAGCCAACAAATAGGTTAATTAATTTTTTGACTTTCGTTTTACTCCAGGTTCTCTATCTAAAGCGATTTCCTGCTTAGACTCTTCTACAGTTTGTAGTCCAGACAACATAGCTGTTATAGTCTTGCCAAAGTGTTATCTGGAGCTGTCATCTATAATTTCAAAACTATTTAACAAGTACTTATCAGAGTTTTGTTTTCCAGCCTGTTGGAAAGCCGCATCTGTTATCCCTATATTCAAAAATTTTGGAGGGCAATCTGACTCGTCTAACTAGTATCCCATTAGTCTACTTACTATCATAAGCAAGGTTATTGAATCTCTAGTTAAAATCCCATTAGTCTACTTACTATCATAAGCAAGGTTATTGAATCTTTAGTTAAAAAACACTTAATTTCTCATTTTAAATCTAATAACTTACTTTCTGTAAGTTATTAGATTTAAAATTGAGAGATTGAATAATTTTTTATTTTCATTAAAACATAATTCAAGTTTCTAAAAAGAAAAATTTAAATTTCGCACGTAAGACATCATCGCACACAAGATCTTGACAGACTGCCCAACCGCCCCCCCCCCCCCCCAATTATATTTTAGACAAGAAAAAAAGTAGCAACATTAAGATTATGTAACAATGGTTAAAGGTTGGCAGCAAGAGCAGGTCCAACTATGTATGCAATGTGTTTTTGCACCTAGTCTAAAAGAGCAAGGGTATCATTATAAGATCCGCTCTAGGTGTGGCAACAGTATTCCATATAAGGATGGATTTGAGGTATATAGAGATAAAGAATAGATTCCGGAGTAAGAAAGTGGCAAGGATGGTAAAGATATGCAACCTTAGCAGATGCTAAATTTGCAATGGATTTGATATATGGTTTCCAAGAAGGATCGGAAGTAACAGGTGATGCGGAAGTTATCGGACAAAATAAAAACGTCAATAACTTATTTATAAATAAAAAAACAAATTGCTATTATATTTTTTTAAAATAAAGCATTTATCTTTTAATAAAAATGTATTATTTTTTATATGAAAAAACACCACCATCTGCAATTGATCTCAATTTTGCTCTGACGCCTTATGCAACTGTAAAAAGTTTAAATCAATTTCTTGTAGTTTTAGTTTTTTTTTTTTTTTTTTGTTATTCACCTCCTCCAAGGCCGATAAAGCCACTACAGATGAGGAGGCTACTTAATAGCGGTTATAACCCTCTCTCAACTCTATAACTTCGAAACACGAACCTTGACAAACAAGGCCGCTGCGCGGAGAAACAAGTTAAGCGCGGTACTACCAGGGACGTGGTGGGGATCAAACACCAAACCTCCCGCTTATGAAGCGAGCGCTTTACCACTACACCACTACCGCATAAATGCGATCAATCAAAACTTGCTCTGTTGAAACTTGCCTATCTCCCTCGTAAACCTTCTGTGCCAAATGTCCCCAAAAATTTTCAATTGGTCGTGCTTGAGGCACATTTGGGGGATTGGATTCTTTATCAACGTAATAGACATATTGGTCCATCCAATTTAGAGAATCTTCAGAATAAAAAAACTTGCTAAATCTGGCCAAAATAAATAGTTAAAGTCTCCATGATACTTGTGAATAAATGGAAGAAGTCGTTTTTCTAAACATTCATTAATATAGATTGATGAATTGATCGCTACAGCCTTGGAAGTGCGAAACAATGGCTCGGACATACCACGGTCAGATATGGCTATCCACATTAATAATTTTTTTGCAAGTTTCTCTTTTCCTATAAAACGAACACTTTCTGGGCATGTCTTTTTGTTGTTTGTGTAGTATTCAGAATTTCGAGGCATGTTGTCCCCTGCAAAACAAAAGTATTTTTCGTCATCAATGACTAGAAACGATTTTGTGTTATAGAGTTGGTTAACTAGTTTCCTGCTTCTTTTCTTTGCCTTTATTTGTTGTTCTATAGTGTATTTTGGAGTCTTTTCACATTTTCTATATTTAATATTAATTTTTTTTAACTGACGACCAATTGTCGATTGATTTACACCGAATTTAATACTTATTTTTCTCTGACTGACCCCTTTTCGATTGTTGACAAGTATCGTTAATTCGGCTTTCTTTTCTCTAGTCCAGGATGTCGGACGACCAGGGTGCTTTCTATCAGAAAATGATTGAGCAGTTTCAAGTCTTTTTAGGTTATCATATATTGTACTTGGAGCAAATCCTTCCTTTTCAAAATGATTTACGATTTTTTTTTTAATATTAGGTTTATTTACAAAAAACATTTTTAGTCGCTTTCGAAAAGATTCTCGTTCAGCTGCATTTAACCTCATTTTAAATAATTGTGTTTCAAATAATAAAGTTTATATTTTATAGAACGTTTATGCCTACGCATAAAACCACAAAAACTAATTATTATGCTCAAATAATGAAATTAGGACTTGTCCGAGTTAATTTTAGAAGTACATTAATAACATTACCATTCATAAATATAGAAAGATTTAGATTATTGAGATAACAATTAGCCAAAAAATATTGAGTTTTATATCATTAGAATTCACCAACCACTGAGAGCCCGATGCTGTAGCAGAAGGAAGATCCTTTTCAAGCTCAAGTGCCCCCTCCAAGCAATCAGAGAGTGCATCTTATCAAGACAAGAATAAATGGTGGTATCATCAGCGAACATGTGAGAATTTCTTGGAGATCGTTTATGTAAATTAAAAAAAAGTGTGGGGCTAAGGATAGAACCTTGAAGAACTCCTAAAGTTACAGGAAATAAGGAAGAGTGCTGTCCATTGAGAAATTGTAGAGAGCGAATAAAAGATTTCATGCCATCCTGAATCCAAAAAGTTAAATAAGAAGCACATTTGTTAGCAGTAAGACAAAAGATTTCTACCCAAGGACCATCACAAAGAAATTTATGGACAGAGTCCTAATCAGCTTTAAGATTGTTGTAAGAGGTACAATAATTGGGGGATTCTGATGATGAAGAATAATGAGATAATAATTTTAAAAAGATGAAACCGTGAACAGAAGCACCTAAAGATGAATAAGGTGTTTATTCTAATTATTTAACTTATAACAATATATATATATATATATATATAGAAAAGTTAAAAGAATATATTATTTTGAATAAATTAACAAAATTGGTGAGGAAACATGAGGGATTTGTTTGTTTATTTATTAAAATGATATGTCATAACAACTACATCCAAAACAGGATATTCGAAGAATGCTGTTACAGAAATCAGAAAAACTGGCTCTCTTGAAGATAGAAGGAAAAGTGGTAGACCTCCTAAGCTAACAAAAGATGACAATAAATATTTAAAAACCCTTTCTTTAAGAAATACAAAAAAAGTATCAACTGAGGTGGCAAAAGACATTAACACAGCAACTGGGAAAAATGTCAGCTCTTCTTTTATTTGACGGCACCTACTTCAATCGGGATTAAGAGGGTGTGTTGCAATTCGAAAACCATTATTACGGTGTGGCAATTAAAAAAATTTACTTAAATATGCAAAACAACACGAAGATTGGGCCCAGAAAATGTATAATCGGGTTTTGTACACCGATGAGTCCAAATTCGAAATTTGTGGAACGTAAGGACGCCAATATGTTTGAAGAAGAATTGAAGAAGCCTATCAGCCCGAGTGTTTAAACCCTACTATTAAACACAGAGGAGGCTCTTTACAAGTTTGGGGCTGTTTAACGTCATCTGGAGTAGGTGATTTGATCAAAATAGGGGGGCGACTCACCGGGGAACATTTTGTGGATATCTTAAGGCACCATGTTGTATCATTCGGAATGAGACTAATAGGTCATAATTTTATTCTACAGCAGGACAATGACCCAAAACATTGTTCCCGAGTGGCAAAAAATTATTTAAATGAAATGGCAGAGGAAGGAGTACTGGATTTGATGACCTGGCCTCTCCAGAGTCCAGTTTTGAATATAATTGAGCATATTTGGGATTACCTGGACAGAAAGAAGGTCAAACATGCTCCCTGAAATGCTGAAGAATGTTTTGAAGTACTTCAAAGAGAATGGCACAACATAACCCAGGATTTTATAACTGATTTGTATGAATCTATTCCCCGACGAATATCGGCTGGGATTGAGGCAAAAGGAGCACATAGTAAATATTAAGAGTTTTTTTATGAAGTTTGACATTAAAAATTTTGTAATTGTTCCATATTTTGTGTGAAATACATGTGTTTTAATAAGTTTATAATTTAGAACTACAAACTTAAATATTAGAGAAGAATTCTCCTGGATTTTTTGAATAAATGTAAGTGTTCTAAAACTTGTTCACAGTACTGTATATAAATATATATATATACACATATATACATACACATATATATACATATATATACTTGTATATATATATATATATATATATATATATATATATATATATATATATATATATATATATATATATATATATATTTATATAAATGAATATATATATACACTCCCATCCATAAGTTTGGACGCACCTATCGCAACTACAGATATTAAGAGAAAAATGTGTCAAAATAATTTTGGTTTGTGACTTTAATAAAACAAATTGATAATTTTATGTTCTTTTATTAGTTTTAAAGAAGAAAAAAAATAATAGTATCAAAAATTATAACTAAAATAAAAATGTTTTTATTTAAATCATCTTTTCGTCGAAATGGCCACCTTTAGCTTTGACTATCGCTTGGCAGATACGTGGCATGCGATCAATCAATTTTTCTAAATATTCCTCATCAATATTTTTCCATATGTTTTGGATTGCCTCCCAAAGATCATTTTTACCCATTGGTGGGGTTTTTCGGACTTCTTGATCTAAATGATCCCACAATAACTCAATTGGGTTACAATCAAGACTCTGTGGTGGCTAAGTCATGACCTTCAACAATCCTTCCTCTTGTTTTTCATTTAAATATTGCTTAGCCACTTTACCAGTGTGTTTAGGATTGTTATCTTGTTGGAAAACTAAAACATGTTCTTTCAAAATCTTTAAATTGACTTCTTTTGTCATTTTCACGTCAATTTTGGCAATTGATCCCACTTGGCCACCACTGAAACAATCCCCAAACCATTATATTCCCACTTCCATGCTTAATTTTTTGCATAGTACATTGCTCAAGCATTGTTTCTCCTACCCGACGATGAACAAATGACCAGCGTTTATTTCCAAAAATCTCAAACTTTGATTTGTCTGACCAAAGTACTCTATTCCACTCTTCTACCGTCCAAATCTTGGGTTCTTTTGCCCAGACTACTCTTTTTTGTTTGTGGACAGTTGTAAGACATGGTTTTTTAACAGCCACACGACCTCTAAGCCTTCTAGAAGCCTTCTACTTCAAGAAGTTGCCTTTTTACCGCCGTTGTACTTATTTTTGTGGTATGATGTTCATTAAAATCAGCTGCTAAATCTGGGGCTGTGTGTCTACGATTTTGTAAAGAAGTAATTACTATGTACTTATCCTCTTTTTTCGTTGTAGAACGAGGTCTTCCTACTCTTTTATGATCGCAGAAAGACCCTGTTTCTACCTTTTCTTTTAATCGTTTTACGGACACAACTCTCTGAAATGCTGAGACGTCGACCAATTTCTCAATTAGAAAAGCCTAAATTATGAAGGGTTCAAATTTCTATACGTTTTTCTAAATTTATCTGCCCTCTTTTTGCCATTTTAAATAACGAATTTTATAAGAATACTAAAATAAAATAAAATAAAATAAAATAGTCAATTTGAAAAAATGAGAAATAAAGTTAAAAAAATTTTCTTACCGAAAATTGATAGCTCAAAATCAATCAAATCATTGATTTTCAAAAACTATAGATTTATTAACTTTTTAAAACAGAAAAAAAAAACATCTTATAACACACTCAGCTTAAAAGTTTAACTAATAATGAGAATAGATAAAATAATAAGTAATCTTATTTAAAAATTTATTTATTTTACGATACAAGTGGGTATTGCTTAAAGATGTTTCTATTTATTTTATTTTGTAAATAATAACTAATTAAATAATGTAAGAATATATTTCTTTTAAAAATATCTTTCTCAACTATGTTCTCACAGTACTTTATGATGAGACCAATGGAGACACTCTTAATTTTATTTATGAGTTAAAACGCGTTTTGTTTATTTTAGTAAGGTGCGTCCAAACTTACAGGCGCTAGTGTGTATATATATATAAAATATATATTATATATATAATATATATATATATATATATGGAACAATTACATGGAGTCGTTATCGCTGCTTAAAACTCTTTGATTTATTATTGTTTATATCATAGTATTGCATAATAATCAAAAGAATTTTTTTTAGCAAATGTTAAATTAAGTTTTTTTCTTGTTTTAATTTAAAAAAGAAACAGTTTTAAACTTGAAGTGTGTCATCCATGTTGAAATTAGTGCTTAACATAAACTTTTTGGTTTGAAAATAAAAAGTTTATGTTTAGCATAGGCTTTTGTCTGTGTAAACTGACTTTTGCAGATGTGGAAGCAGGCACCTCTAAAGCCTGAATAAATGATAAAAATAAATATCATATGCTAAGTCATCAGATATAAAACATAAAGATGTTGCTTGACATTTAGTAGCACACTGATCATGTTTGTTATCATTAACGACAGGTTGTAGTGTCTATTGCTGTTGGTTCCAATAGTAACTCTTAATTTTGTCTTGTATGAAAAATGTAAAGTTTTCTTCTCAAAAACTTTCACAATCAATTTGTTTACTGTAGATGTGTAACTTAGAACCTCTATCTGTTGTACTCCACTGTTTTATTCAGTTTCTTCATCAACTTTGCCATTATCTTTAAATAATCCTTCATTTGAAGAGAATGCATTAGATTTACAGTTATATGAATGAAATGATAACATTTTGAATTTCAAGACAAATATTACATCTATAGATCATGCATTTCCTTGACTCTGCTAATTTTTCTCAGTCAGGAATTATCTTTTTCTGGATATTTCCAGATTTCTGGAAATTTCTTTAAAATTTTTGGATATCCAAATAGTTTTCTGGAAGTTAAAAATGTTTTTTTTTGTCATCAAATAGTTAAAGCAGCAAAGGTATCATCAATTATTCTACGCTGTATTTATTTAGGTTAAGCATTATTTGTACGTGTATTCTACGCTGTATTTATTTAGGTTAAGCATTATTTGTACGTGTGTACAACTAATTTTTTCTTATTTGTAAGCGTATATTTATTATAAATTATTTTGACTATTTCACCTAAAAACCTAGTTTAATATAGTTTAATAATTTTTGAATAAATTATATTAATTTATAAACTAAGTATTAGTAACTTTAGTTTTTATTAATTTAAGTAACTTTATATTAATTTATAAAATAAGTATTGAAATACTTTTCTTTTATATAGAAAAATACCTGCCATAACCTAAGTCTTCAGTTGACACTTTACTGCCTTTACTGCGCTTATCCATATATAAATCAGTCGATGTATGTGCACCTTACTGTGACTATGGTTATAACAGTCGGTTTATGAACACATCGATGCACATGTTCTATGAAACTTTGAAGAAAAAAGTATATTTAAACAACAATAATAGTTAAATAAACATATAACTACTTTAAAATAGAGCTTTTTAAAAAACAAGTTCTCTATGGAAAACTTGAACTTGTAACCTTGCCAGCCGTGCCTCATAACTTTATAATTGTAATATCCACAGCACTACACCGCTATTTTACTAATTTGAAAAAATTAAAATACTTTAAAAATTTTTTTTTTAATATTAATATTGTATAAATATTCTTAGTTACACAAAATGCATTTTTTTTTCAGAATTTTTCGAATATTTCTTTACAATATTTTCCAGATTTTAAAAGTATGACCAGAATAATCCCTGTCCAGTTAAACTGCGCTAAGCATAAGCTTTAGGTTTTAGTGTATTATACATATACAAACAGCATTGGTTCCTTTATGACCAGTGTCATTTCACATCATTTACATCATTTGACTTTAACTAAGCAAATTTGGAAAATCCTATTTTGGACTGAGGGTGTCCTTGTTTGTATTCAATAAATAATTCTTTTAAATTGCAAAGAAGTATCACTTTGATACATTTTTATTTATGGATACACTTACAACATCCTTTGAATCTGGCAACTGTCAACTGAACTAATCATTATGATTATGACTACTCAATTCTAACAATATAGGTTTTTTCTTGATGTGCTAATGTTTACTTTCAAATTTGAGTTTTCTAGCTTTAGTTAGTCTTGGTTGACTTTGATGTATTAAATAGATCAGCTGCTTAAAAGCCTTGAATCTGGAACCAATGTCAAAATTGTAACCTTTTCTTTTCTGTTTGCCATTTCAGTTTTTCTTGCATTGAAAATATCAATTTATCTAGATCATCAGCTTTCTTCTGATGTTCAACATTAGGCTCTTCAATACCATCATTTTTTAGGTCTGTTATGTTAACATTAAGAACAGCTTTTTTGACATAACATCAGTAGCTTGCGTTGATTTTCTTTTCCCTAGAGAAATTTTAGCATGTTTTGAAACCCCATGAAATTTTACTGGCATTTAATCAAAATTTAATCAAAACTGGTGTTTATTAGTTCTTTTTCTTGTGCAACTTCTTTATCAAAAAATGTGTTCCAGAAAATCAACTTCACCATTGTGGTCCATTCAGGCTGACCAATCATCTATTTTTTTACCACTTCTTTTCGACATGAAAGACTCATTTTAAAACCAGGTGTTGTTTCCATACCATTTGAACACATATCTTTTTCCAGTTTAATGTCAACGTAAATATATTATTAGTGAAAACAATTTGTCATATTTAGTAAATAATATATTTTAGAAATTAAAAAAACAACAAAAAAACTAGTTAAAATTGTGCTGGACTTATTCTTTGTAAAAAAAAAAAAACAGCACAATAAGTTAAGAGCAAATAAATTTATCTTTTATATTAATTTTATACTTTTTAAATGGGTTTTAGGTTTTTTTTTAATTTTTTTAGGAATTAGTGAAGCGGTTAAATAAAAATTGCTCATGATGTAAACAGATTTTAACATTTACTATTAATATCAAGTTATTCAGACTTATGCTAAGCTCTGAATAGCTTGATACATCTTTCAATCCAGTTTATTTAGTGTACACCATTTCATGATGACTTGATAATTTGATAAAATACCAACTCAGTTGGTTAAAAAAAAAAGACAAACTCAGTTGAAAAAATAAAATGAACATGATTTTTTGTATTGTTGAACTGTACACAAAATCTTGTAAGTAAACATAAAATACACTGATGAATATACAGTAGTTCATTTAGAGAAAATTTTTATCATTATTTTTTAATATAGTTATTATTTAATTATTGACTATGGAGAAAGAAGTCACAAACATATAATATTTATTTTTTTCACATAATACTTCTATATTTTTACTTTTTTTAGTTTCAAAAAACCAACATTTCAAATTTGCACCAAAACACTCTTTAAAGTATCTAAAAGTTTTTTGCTTTTACTTTAAAGTATCTTTAAAGTAAAAGCAAAAAAAAAAAAGAAAAAAAAAGTTCAATGTTACCATGGTTACCAGGCCTCCATCCTGTGTTTATTAGAATTTCAAAAATACAATATAGTTCTAATTGATTTTATAGAAAACACATATCATTATTTTGATTCTTTGTCCTAAAAACTATACTGGTGCTAATTTTCAGCTTAATCACATGTTTAGTTGAACACTTGTAAAACAAAAACTATAGTAAAATCATAATGGCAGACGAACAAAAAGAACTGCTAAAAATAGCTTTAAAGTAACAAAATCTCCAAAACCCAGTTGATATCAGCGCTAAAGTTTTGCAAGGTTATCTATGTAATATATGTAATATTCATTTTTACAAAATATCAAGAAGATCTGAGATAGTGGGTTATTAACCTTGAAAATTTATCCCATTCTCTCTTAGATCCCTCAAAACATAAAAAAAAATTCTAAACAACATACATTGATTATAAAACATTGTTTTGTCAAAGATTTGGTATAAATAATCAAGCAGATGCAGCAATAGGCAATCCATTACTAAAAGCAGCCAAAGGTGCAAGTTTTTAATATTTATATAACAGATGTTAGCATTGATCTGGATGATAAAAAAATCAAGAGATCAAAAAAAAATGTAATCTTGTGAATAGTAGGATAAGAATGAAATTATGGATGAAAACATAACATAATGATGAAAACATAACATAAGGATGAAAACATGCATAATGTTTGATGGTAGAAAGAATCTTACAAAAACAGTTGCGTATGGTGATGTTGGTAAATCCTACAAAAGAAATTGTAAATCCTACCAAAGTGACCAATGAAAATCATTATCTATATTTCACTCATAATTTAAAGAAGAGAGATGGGCAAAAGTTGTACACCTGTTGAACATATTGCTGAATAACTTTATAATTGAATAGCAGCACATCAGGTTCATAATCAGTCAGCTACAATTGATGGAGATTCAACCAACCATGGTTGTATTTTTGTTTCTTTAAAAGTTTAAAATTTTATATAATTTATTTACTTTGAGGAAAAAAAATTTCTGACCATACTTTTTAAAAAATTTTTTGGAAAAGTTTTTCTGAAAATAAAAAATAGTAGAATGTGAAGTTATTCAATATTTAGAGAAGATAAATATTGAATAACTGACCATACTTTTTAAAAAATTTTTTGGAAAAGTTTTTCTGAAAATAAAAAATAGTAGAATGTGAAGTTATTCAATATTTAGAGAAGATAAATATTGAATAACTGACCATACTTTTTAAAAAATTTTTTGGAAAAGTTTTTCTGAAAATAAAAAATAGTAGAACAATGAAGTTATTCAATATTTATGTTATGTAGTTTCAGGTTAAGTTTATACTGTTATGCAGTTTGAGGTTAACGATAAAATTAGTTTAGTAATACAATGTTAGAAAAATGTTTTTCTTAAAGAGTATAATTTACTTGGAAAATTGTTTTACATTTATGCTAATTATAGTCAATCTATTGAATGCATTGTGAAAGGTCACCAGAGCTTCAATGTGGATGGGCCTGAGAGAAGAGACAAATTCAATGACATCTATGTTCAACTATGTGTTCAAATGACAACTGTGTGTTCAAATGACACATATAGAACTAATCAAATAAAGATTTGCTTAAAATGCTGCAATCAATATTTTAACTTACATTTTTAAGCTATATGTATACCTTTAGTGTTGACATTGTATATAAGAGTGTATGGCATCAAGTTGGTAAAAACAATTTGACACAAGGGGTTACCATAAAACACAGAAATGAGGTCGGACATTTTTTACTGACCTCAAACACTTTGAGGTTGGCATTGCTGAATGCCGACCTTAATTCCAAGGACTGGTACATACATCAACTGACTATCTAGACATCTACATATTTTTTGTATGGAGCTACTTTTTTTGCAGTTATCATTATTATTTTATTATGTTATTAATATTGGGAATATTCAAAAGAATAAATAAATATAATTTTTAAAATTCTTTTAGTTTGCCTAAAGTATCAAGAAAGCGTGCTAATGAGAAAAATCAAGTTAGCAGTAAAATGGTGGTTCGCAATATACCATTTGAAGCCACTGTCAAGGAACTTCAAGAATTATTCAGGTAAACTAATACTTTTTTGTATCTCAATTGAAGTATTTTTGCTTAAATTAAAGTCTCATTAATGCAAGTCTTCCCAAAAAATTTGTTGTAAAAAATTTGTTCATTATAGTCAGTGTTAACTTTTACTTAAAAAAGCAAATTATACAAAGCAGTAAGATATGGTGTAGGTTTCAGATTATTACCAATAGCAGAGTAATCATGATGATCCTAATCCTTGGCGTTGTGCTCAACATGACCTTTGTAAAATTTATTTTGTCAGTTTTTTTGTTCATTTTGTTAGTTAGAAATCTTATTACTAAGTGTATATTGTTTTGTAAAACTATCTCCCTAAAATAAGTCAGTAAACTGTGCTAATTTAAAGTTAATAAAAAAGTAAAAAGAATCCAATAAAATAAATTACTGAAATGCAAGCTTTTGAAATTTCCCTGTTTTTTTATATAAATTTTGATATAAAGCCTTTTGTGTGAAGGTGTTGCTGAAAAGTGAAGAAGTTTTTTTTTTTTTTTGTGTGTGTGTCATAAATATGATATTTTCACATTAATCAGAGAGAAAGTCTCGGAAAGGCATAATCTGTAGTAATCTTATTTTTCTTATTTAAAAATGACATTATGATTTAAAAAAGTATTTTCTCAATTTTGCTGAATTGTGTCTGAAAACAGTCTGATCATCTCATAATACTCAATAATAATCTGGTTAGGAAAATTCATGATCTTTTTATTTAGAGCTTTTAATTTAAAAAATGTCAAACAAGAAGAAAAGAGGACTTAAATTCCTGCTTGGAAGTCAAAAAAAAAAATTATTTTACATTTTTAGTACTATAAATACTATATAAATTTAAAATCACTTAAATAAACTTCAAAAATCTTCCACTGCAGTTATAAGCCTTACTTTTTTACTTTTAGCCAATATGATACAGGATGCTTTGTTCTGCATATTAAAAATTAATGTAACATATTTTTTGAGTTAACTATATTTTTTATTATAGCAAACTCATTTATTACATTTTTTTTTCTTACCTCCTTAAGTCTAAAAAATTGAGAGTACACTACAGTCGAAGAGAGAATTTTTTAATTTTTATTTTATCTCAACCACAAACTGTGATACATGTTTAACAAGGTGGAGAGGTTGACAGCAGTACTTCTAGAAGCAAAGATTGAATTTAAACAACAAAAGAACCCGTCATTTCGAAAAGGGCATAAGTCCATTTATTCAAACTTTCCAGGATCAACAAAAATAAGTTTTTTAGAGAAAAAGTCTATGGTGCTAAAGAAACTAAATATATGAGTAGATAAAAAAAAAAGCATACATAAATTTTTAGAGTTTTATTTATTATAAAAAACCAACATATAATACATATATCTTTAATTTAAATTTATGGACTTATGCCATTTTCAAAATGAACACTTTGTAATATATAAAAATCCCAAGATTATCAAGATAGTAATGATTTATTATTACATTAAAACAATTATTGTTAGTTAATCATCACTTATTTCCTGGAATTCATTGTTTGTCGAAGTTGTTGGCCATGCAAAAAGCTCTGTATAGAAGTTTTTATTCTCTTCTATTGAATATGGAATATATTTTCCTATTTTTTTCAAATCTGATTTTTTTTTTCATTGATAGGCAATTTTCCAGCATATGCAGGAGTACTACTTAATGGTAAGGTTAGTCTTGTACCTATCCTTTGTAATAGCTGGAAATCATAACTGACTAAGGAATCTATGGATTCACGTGTTATCACTAAACCTGGTGTGGTCTTAGAGGACGTGAAATGTGACACTTTTGAAATACCAAATGTTACTTTTTTGTCCTTGGCTACTCCTCTTCCATAGGAATCTACAGACAACACAACTTTCTTATAATAATTTGGCCACCATTTTTTTACATCAATAATATCTTCAGTTTTAGGCCTTCTGATTTCAAATTTTTTGTTTGCTGCAGCTTTAAGATTTTCATACTCTGTTGGTGTGTAAATCCGGTCATTTTTTCGAATGTCGCTTTGCTGTTCATTCTATCGATTGGCAAGAATGAGTGACCTCTTTTTGGTATGTAATATTGTATCTCATTTATATTGCTACCTAGTTCAGCTACCAGTGATAAAAGTATGCGGATCATGACATGATTTCTATTTTGGCCTGCACAACCATCAGAAAATAGGTGCAGTTCTTTGGCTTCGTTGACAATGTTTTTTTAAATATAATCCAGCACAAAGGTACATAGTTCGTTGGGACCTTTGTTAGCAACTCCTTCGCGATGTGAATAAAATACTGATTTACCAGTTTCAAAATCGTATACGCAAAGCTCATACAGCCATAGTTGGCGTAGGTAAAATATTTCCTGGACAGGGATATGTGGAAGTGGCAAATTTTGCATAAAATCAAATGCAATCCCATACACAGTTGGATTATTTTTGCACTTAGTTTCAACTCCCTGTATTTTTTTGTAAAATTTGTTTGCTTGTCTTTTGTGGATCTCAATATTTGCTTGATAGATTCTTTTTGCATTGTCATTAATGTGTGGGTTTTTTAGTTTAATTTTTAACTCTTTACACAGTCTACAAACATCAACTTGCTTTCTACCAAAGGATAAACTAAAATTTTCTTGGAAATATTTAAGATAAAACTTATATTTAACAGGGTGATCTGGATATTTTTGTTCGTATAATGTGTGCATAATTTTCACATTGAGTTTTTCATCCAAATAATAAGATAATGCATCTTTACTATAGTAGTGCACATATTTAATAAGATTCGATATGCTCACGTACTTTTGTTAATGTATCACCAGGTAATGCTTTGCATCGTGATCCCTGGGATTTACCTCTGTGATCTATAGGCTGTTCTTTTTTTTTAAGCAAATGCATAAATGTCTAACTTGTTTCATAGAAATTCCATGCATACTGCAAAAAGCTTTCTTGCATACTTTTTTTCTCACACCTTCAATATTAGTGTGATAAATAAAGGAAAATTCTTTTTTCTTAGGTTCTTCAGATCTAAACCGTCTTCTCTCTATTTCTTTCTTTTCAATCAATGACTGCAAGTATGTGTCTTGGGCATTTTTACTATCAAATTTATTAACAAACTGAATTATACTTTTCATAACATCTTCAGATACAAGCTCCATACATTTTGAACTACATCTGTAAATAAAGAAAATTATTGAGGTAATATTACAATAATTAAATATCAAGATGTTTTACCTCCAATCATTGGTGGTAAAACATGAGTAAATAAACAAAAATTTGAGAACGAATACAGTATATATTATATATTATAGTACAAAAAACTAACCTGCAAGAAGCACCCGTCTGTCTTGGTGCCACATCATTTCCTTTGTAGTTTTTATAAGCTTCTCCTGCAATTTTGGCTTTTTTTATTTTTTCATGTTTGTAGTTTTCACTATTCCTTATACCAGACACTCTTTTTCTAGACCTATATGCGTTTTCAGCAAGCTCACGATTTTTCATTTTTAAAACAAATAAAGTGAGATTATGTCACTTCACTGCATTTCGTTTCACTTGAAAAAGACCTAAGTCCGGAACTTGTGCCATTTTCGATCAGACTTTAATTTTCATTTTCATTTAAAGTTGACTTGTGGTATATGAAAATTTGTCTCCTTCAAAGTAAATATGTAAAACACTTTAATAAAGAAAATGGCATTAAAAAGTGAAATTCGAAAAAAGTGTGACTTGTGCTCTTTTTGAAATGATGGGTTCAAATGGTTTGTGAGCCAATGGTTCTAAAATTAATCTACAGCCATATTATATATGCACACACCAAGTATATGTAATGTTTACTTCTAATATTCGCTTTAAACAAGTTAAAAAGAAACTCTGGTTACAAGTTATGTTTATATTGGTTGTTTTGCAAATATTTGATACTCAAAATATATTGGTTATTTTGCCAATATTTGATACTCAAAATTTTCTTCAATGTTTGTTCTATGAGATACTTAAACATCAATGATCAATGTGTAATATTATCTTATAAATAATAATAAAATTAAAAAAGTTGAAAAAAAAATAGGCAAGGTAATTTCCTAAATAAAAAGTTACTCTTCAATCATTGAAGCTTTTTTATCACTATCTTTACCACATTATATTTATCTGCAATCATTACAGATATTAAAATAATAATAATAATAAATTTAGATAATAAATTTTGTAAAAAATATTGATAAAATAATTATGTCCTTATTTTTAGTACGTTCGGTCACATAAAATCTTTGCGATTACCAAAGAAAATAACTGGTGCTCATCGTGGATTTGCTTTTATAGATTTCACTACTAAACAGGATGCTAAAGTAAAGAATTTTATTTCATCAGTGATTATTTTGTAAAAGATTTTAATCTATTGTTAATTTTTTTTGTTTTTAAAGATTAAATCAGTTATTATTTTTAAAATAGCGAGCATTTAAAGCTCTTTGTCAAAGTACCCATCTCTATGGTCGTCGCTTAGTACTTGAATGGGCAGATGATGATGATAGTGTTGATTTATTAAGGAAGAAGACAGCTGAACTTTATCACGAATCTTCAGGTAATTAAAAAAAATATATAAACAATAAAAAAACCTAAGAAAAATAAAGTTTTTTCTTATATAAACTAATTAATTTTTTTTAAATCATATTATGACCTCATCATATTATGACCTCATCGTATTATGAGCTCATCGAATATTCAATGGTATTGTGCAATGCCTAAAAAAATAGAGAAAATTATATGAGAATATAAAAAGGCAGGATGTGTACATGTTTTGTAATACTACTTGTGTCACAATATATGTAACATATTCTTTAATATAATCAACATCACATAAAGCGTTATTTTAACCAATATTGTGAGGGTATAAAGGTTAAAATTATTAAGTTTAACAACTATGGTTCCATATTTGTGTATTTAAACCATATTTAATAAATTTGTTGGATGGGTTTCCATAATGCCATTTTCTTATTTTAATTTGACATTATAAAAGACTTAAAATTTTTTTTTACATTTTTTTAAATTTTTATCGTTAAACTGTTTTGCCGATCATGATAATTTTTTATAGCTTTCTATTCACTCACTGACGAGTCCGCATTTTTTTTTTGTGGAGGCCAAAACTTCACAGCGCTTTTTGAAGCAATTCTTTTGATCGTACAGCCCTAAAATTTTACAAATAATCTTTTGCCGACTAACAATAGCTATATTTGTTACATTTGATTCAATAAGTATTTTAGATTTACGATGCCCCACCTCCCCGTTGGTTAGATCTGGAACTCCGAAAAAAATATCGGAAACCGAGAGGGCATCAAAAAGTGTTAAGTATCAATATAAATTTAATTAAAAATTTTACAAATATTCCACTTGTTAATTTCAGACAAATAAAAATGCGTCCAAAAAAGAACAAATACATCAACCGAGAAGAAGACCTAACCAACATTTAAATTAATAATAAAAAAAAAAATGCTCCAAATATTTTTGTTAATTATTATATACAGAATTCAAAATAAATTTTTATTGAATATTAATCATAATCAATAAGTGTAATAATTCAATTTTATCAAGACTAAAAAGTAGAAAATAAAATAAATAAAAAAAACTTTTTAAAAATAGCTTTCTATTCAATCGACTAAAAAGTAAAAAATAACTTTTTTCTGTTTCTGGTACTAGTGGAAATCATGTACTTAGAAATAATCACTTTTGTAAAGCCAATACTGGAAGACATTGAAGGCAATTCATGTACGTATGTAAACAAACAAACTCATCGAAGTAAAGGAATAGAAAGTTAAGTCAGATGCTTTCAAAATCAAATTCGTTTTAAATCTACATAAAGCCAAAGGTGCCAAACTTTATATTCCTTTACTTCGATGAGTTTGTTTGTTTACATACGTACATGAATTGCCTTCAATGTCTTCCAGTATTATTGTAGTTTATATATATATATATATATATATATAAATATATATATATATATATATATATATTTACATATATATATATATATATATATATATATATATATATATATATATATATATATATATATATATATATATATATATATATATATATATATATATATATATATATACATATACACACACACAGTATCGGACAAAAGGAGTGCAACCAAATAATGCTAATTTAGTTTCTTTATATAAAAGTGCTGCATTTTTTCAATTTGGAGAAATAGCTATGTAACTGTTTAGAGACAAAGTTCTTCAAGTTTTATTCATCACAAAGTTTATTATTTGTACACGAAAATTAATAAATTAATCAAAAGTGTTAAAAAAAGTTGATTTCCTTCTGGACAAAGCAAGTGCAACTCGACAAAATGTTGACCAAGCTGTATTTTGCTATCAATATTTCGTGGCGAATCTTTTGTTGTCGATCACAGTCTTGCATCTTCGAGGCATAGATTTGATCAGGTGATCAATGAAACTTTGTGGAATTGCTGCCCAGGCCTTTTGGATTTGTTAAAACAGTTGATCCTTATTACGAA
Source organism: Hydra vulgaris (assembly GCF_038396675.1). Lineage (NCBI taxonomy): Eukaryota > Metazoa > Cnidaria > Hydrozoa > Anthoathecata > Hydridae > Hydra > Hydra vulgaris. The sequence continues at coordinate 23,060,960 of NC_088929.1, forward strand.
CAACTTCACGATTAATTCTGCGGTTGACGATCTCCCACAGGTTCTCGATAGGGTTGAGATCCGGAGATTGAGGCGACCAATCCATCACCGATAGGTGGTTGTCTTGAAACCACTGCTTGACTACTTTTACAGTGTGTTTCGGATCGTTGTCTTGCTGAAAAACCCATTTTATTGGCATATTCCATTCAGCATGAGATAACATAACATCTTTCAGGATATTTTTATACATGAAACTGTCCATTATTCCATCGTTTCGATGTATTGGACCTAGACCGTTAGCAGAAAAACACCCCCAGATCATTGCATTGCCTCCACCATGTTTTACAGTCTTATGGCAGTAACATAAATCGAGGCGTTTACCGGCCTGTCGACGTACATGGCAAATGCTATTGCTCCCAATGATGTTGAACTTTGATTCATCACTGAACAGGACAGTTCGCCATTTCTGCACATTCCAGTCAATATGAGATGTAGCAAACAGGAGTCTTTTCTTCTGGTTTTTTAGTGAAAGCAGCGGTTTCTTTGCAGGACGTCGAGAAAACAATCCAGCTTCAACAGCACGTCGTCTGATTGTTCGATCCGATACAGGCAGCTCTAATTGCTTTTGTATCTCGACTGATGATATCCAGGGATCCTTCTTGACAGATCTGACGATCATAGAATCCTCTCTAGAAGTGGTGGTTTCCACCACTTCTAGAGAGGATTCTATGATCGTCTTCAACCTTTGTTTCTGCTTAACCTTAACTTCCACCTTTGTTATCTGCTGCCAACTTCCTCGTAGAACGATATTTGGAACATAGTCTTGATACGTTCCTTTTTTTCACGCGATGTTTATCACAAATACTTTTTTGTGACATTCCACTTACGTAATCGCCAATAATTTTCTTTCTTAGTTCCAATCCAAGACTGTCGGGAGCCATTTTTGCACTTGAAGTCATAAAAATAATAAAAATAAATAATCACACTTCTCAAGGCTTACCGTGTTACATTTACCTTGTGATGATACAATAATGCTCTGTGGAACACAACATCTTGGTTGGATGTGGACTGTATTGATGTAATGAAACATTTGTTGTATTTCACTTCTTGTATTGATGTTCTTCGATAAAACACTTTGATAAAAATCACTTCAATAAACTGTCTTGATAATACTGACTGATTGACTTCCATATACTGACTGAATTACATGTCAATTTACATGTCTCATATAGTAAAATGAACCTGTGTGAACCTGTTCTGGAAGATTCTAGATGCTTCTTTTCGATGTTTCTGAAAGCTTCTGGATGCGTCTGGATGTTTCTGAATGTTTCTGGATATTTCTGGATGCTTCCAGATGCTTCTTTTGGAAGCTTCTGCATGCTTCTGGAAACTTCTGGATACTTCCTTTAATTATTAAAAAACTTCCGTGACGTTGACACGGACCAGACTTAAGAAAATGAATCAAACCAAAAAAGTTGCACTTGTTTTGTCCGCTGCAAAATGGCACTTGTCAACGAAATTCTGCCTGTGTGCTGTCACCTGTCAGCTGACTGCTCATGAGCAAGAGCGATTCTTTTTGACCAACGGCTTTCGAAATGTTTTGTTGATGGACATGGCTTTTCGTTGTCGTTTTGTTATTTTCTCGAAAAAAAGTTTAATTATGACCGTAGAGAAAACTTTACTTTTTTGGAAATTTCGATTTAGATATGGTCTCAAAGTTATCTTCAATTCAGACCGTAGAGAAAACTTTACTTCTAAACAATATTTTTTCCCGCTTCGAACATCATTTTTATATCACGACTTATATTATTGTTATATCAACCAAAATAATTTTTTAACCACTCATTTGGCTTAAATTTATCTGGTCTTATTTTAGTATTTAGTTAAATTTATTACGATATTTTTAATATATTATTTATCCGCTGATTTTCATATTACTATTATCTAGGAACTTTTGTGGTATATAATCTTACATTCATTACTCAGCTTTGTTTTAATTTTCACATGCACAATTTTCGTCTTTTATTATCATTCAGAGAAAATCTTATATCCTTCACTACATGTTTAAATCTTTACATTTTTGCAGGCTTTATATATATATATATATATATATATATATATATATATATATATATATATATATATATATATATATATATCATATATATCATACATTACTTTATTTTTAGTAATGATTTTAAGTTGCGCGGGTTGTTCATTTTCTTACAATTTAGATTGGTTAACAAAATTCGTATGAAGTATCTATGACAGCGTTAGAGTTTTTTGAAGGCTATTGTGTTTTATTTAATTTTAAAAGGATTTTTAATAGGTATATTGGCATTTGATTGTTTTGGGTTTATTTATGCTGGAAGTACCTATTAGGTTTAAATGGTCTTAGAGGGAAATTTATTAGTAATTTCTGTTTGCATACTTTAGTTGCTTTAGTTTTGTTCTGGTGTTTTTATTAGAATTTTAATTTATTGTGCTTAGCGTTTTCTACCAGTGGTATGGTATGTGATTTATTTAGTTTTTTTTATTTATTATCTACACTTTTTACATCATACCAAATCTACACTTTTTACATCATATACAGATCTACACTTTTTACGTCATATCATCAAAAAATATAAGTGTTTTACAAATTTGGGTATGTTTGGATTTTGACTATTTGTAGTAAATCCTTTTTTACTGCAGTACGGATTAGGCGTAAGTCGCGGGGTAAAGCATAACTGGCGATGACGTTTGTCTGACGGGATAAACTAGTTATAAGTGTTGATCCTCATCGAAACGCCAGTAATAATAAACGCGACTCTGAGAAGATGTTTATTACTTAATCACTACACAAATTATGTTTACACATGGGCATTAATGTTTTTTTTTTCATTCTGAGGCCTTTCATTGTTGTATGCATTCTTTTTATTTTTGTAATCAATTTTTTGTTTGGTGACATTTTTTGTATATCTTCGTTCATATTAGTGTTTATAAAACAATTTATTGTTTATTATTATTGTTAGTACTGTTAAGGTGCATTGCCTGTCTTATTTATTTTTTAAATATTCCTCTATTAATCTTTATTTTTGTTTTGACAACTGTCAAAATATGCTTTGTTCGAAAAATAATTCTCTTTTATTCTAATGTACTTCATTTCTTCCCTCAGGCGTTCACTGCTCGTGTGTGACCATTGGGTGAATTTTATATGCCAAAGTTTTTAAATGATATAATCAACATTACATAAAGCGTTATATTAACCAATCTTGTGAGGGTATAAACTACTACTTAGAAGTACTTAGAAGAAGTAAAGAGAATCTTAAAGGATAGTTAGTTATCCATCATAGTTAGTTATCCAGGAAAGCAGTAAGACATGTTTTAGCGGAAATATATCTCTACATTAGGGATAGGGGACGGACACATCAAAAACAAACTTTTCAGTAAGAATCGACAATTATTGTTGCATTACGAAAATGTTTTTTGTCGTTTTCTTTTTATGTTTTTGTCTACCTTTTTTTAACGGTACTTAAAAGTAGACCATATTTTGGTCTACTTTTAAGTACCATTTTTGTGACCTTCATTTATGTACCGTTTGGGATGAAGAATAAAACAACCAGGCAGCAGTTATAATAAAATTATTATTATTGTTATTATTTTTATTGTTATTCTTGTTATTACTATTATTATTAATTATATTGTCATTATTAATATTATTATTAATACTACTACTACTGAGAGAATTTGGCACGGTATAAACTTTGCTTATAAATTTGCACTTGGAAATCTTCATAAATCTTTGTACTCGACGTCGTTGATTCTGTAATTGACGTATAAATTAAAGTGTACTTGGAGACTTTTTATTTAGCCTTTGTATTAATGCATAATTGATTGTATTATATATTTTTAGAGCCGTCTGCAAAAAAGTCTAAAATGAGCTTGCAGAGCGCACTTGAAAAGACAAAGATTTCATCAGATAGTTTGTAATAAAATGTACTTACTTATGTAAAGAAATCTTATAGTCATTCATAATACTTTTTTAAAATTTATTTTAATGTCCTATTTAATCGAAATGAATGAATATAATCTTTTATTATTGCAAATAGATAGTTAAAAATTAATAAATAAAAAAGTAACCTTTTTGTGCAATATAATCGTATTAAATCAATTGGTAACCTCTATGTGCAAATTAATTCTGATAAATAAACAACAAACGTCTATGCGCAAAACAAAATTTGTCTGTTATAGCACATATATTTGTATAAACTGTTTGATTGAATGCCTCGAGATACTTCCTCATCAAAGAAGTCGTAAACTACTTGATTGAATTCCTCAAGATATAACATTTATCAAATAATTTGTGATGAGTTTATTCAAGACATGATTTTAACAATTTTATTGATTCTTACATCCAAAAAATTTGGCTTCAACTAATCGCAAAAAATGTAACACGTCATAAGGATTCAATACTTCAACGCGTATTAAATATAACGCTGTTGCTCGCGCAACGTTACCGCCGCTTTAATTTTTTTCTTAAAGTCGCGGTAGTGATTTCTGATTGGTTGATTTTTTTTCTTCTTTTATTTAAAGAATGCAAGCCCAAATCAAAATACTTAATCGTTGTATGTGCGCTCCACTACGCCTATCCCTAAATCAGTCGATGCATGCGTGCTCCACTGCGCCTATCCCTATATAAGTCGATGTATGTAAATAATAAAAATCAATGTAACTTACAATATACAACAATAATAACTTTCAATAAAAAAAATAGTTAAAAAATATTTACTTATATAATACTTTACTTTATCTTTAAATTATGTTGAAAAATAAAACCAAAAACTTTACCATTACGTTTGCCTAATATGTTGGGTTCTCTATATACTAATCTCTATAGAGAGTCGTAAAGTATGTTGAAAAGTGATATTTACTTGTGTTAAGGATTCTGAGTTATTTTTCTTTTGTGTGTGTGTAATTATTAAGGTGCTCTCAGAAATTCTTACGGTCTTTAACTAGGAAGTTCACACCTCCTTCCTTACCTATATTGCTTATTGAGCTTAATTTATAAATAATTTTAATTGTTTTATCTGAAAACTTTTATTGTTGATAATTATCAAATGTAAACATTTTAAGATTAATTTAATAGCCAAAAAAAAACTTTACTTGAACCTAATATGAACAGATTCAGGGATTAAAGTCAAACAAAAAGGATTGATCTGGAAATCGATTTCAACAAATAATTAATATTTGCATATCAATTATAATGAAAGAAGGATGTTGAGTAATAAAGTACTTCAAGATTTAACAGCAGCTAACTTTTGTAACTGTAGAGGTTTAGAATCTACTTATTCCAAAGTCAATAATCAGATAATAAATAAATAATCAAATAAGCGTCTAAAATAGAAAAAAAGACAAGAAATACATCAAATAAAGTTATAGGGGATGTTGGAAATGTCATAAGGAATGTATACTAGGGTGGAGCGATTTTAAAAATTTTTGAAATTTGATTTGCCTGAGCAGCAAATCAATATCTTTTGGTAAAAAAAGGACCTTACTCTTTTTTTTTTTAGTTTAGATGAGTTCTTGAGGTTCCTCTTTGGATTCTAAATTTTTGATGGGTCCTAATATTGTTTAATTTTTTTTTTCTAAACTATATCAACTTGATACTTAAAAGAAGCAAAATAATATGCTGATTTTGAAAATAATATTTGTTTTTATTAAAAAATTAAAAAAGTAGAATTGTTTTTTTCATTAAAAACCTCCGTCCTCAACAAAACGGGGGTTTTAAGATATATAAAAAATTTTTTAATAAAATTATTATTTATGAAATAAGCATTTTTTTCTGTTTTTTTTGAGTCCAAGGTTTATATGGTTTAGAAATAAAAAAATTCAAAAATATTAGGACCTGTCAAGAATTTAAATTCCAAAGAGGACCCTCAAGATCTCATCAAAATCAAAAAATATTTTTTTACTTTTATCTTATAATTAATAGACATTGATTCGTGTCTCAGTAATATTGGTTTTTAAACTCTTTTTTTTTTTGCTATGAAAATCGCTCCACCCTAATGTATACTTATACAGCAAATATATAAAATTTAATACTTGATTTCTTATTGAATTTAGCGAAACAACTGCTTTCATTATAAGAATTATGTAAGGATTTTCATCAACGTATTGGATTTTCATCAACGTACAATATTGATTATTGCATCTGCAAAAAAATCTTCGCCTTCGTATTTTTGAATTAACATTGTTTCTACTTCATTGTTTCTGCTAAAAAATTGATAAAATATTTTAATGAACACATACAACAAAAGATAATAAGATTAATGTAAAATTTAATTATAAACACTAATAGTACTGCAGAGTGAATGTCGAAAAAACTCAAGTTTGAGGATGTCTTTGACAAGACCGCAGTAAGAACAATGTGAAAACCCTTTCAGTCCTTCAGTCAAAATGTGTGTTGCGTCTTTACGGCGCGACTCATTATGAAAGGTTAACCTAAATATTTTTTGATAAATTTAATTAAAGTCAGAGTACTAAAATCTGATCAGTGAGAGCTAACAGTCCACAAAATAATTCCCTTAATCCACACCTAGAACTTAAATTATGATATCTTATCATTTGTTATGTTATATAGGTTATATACTTTGAAAACATTTTTGTAAACTTTAGCGTATTCTAATTATTACCATAAATGGTAATGATCAGATAGGCTAAAGTTAACAAAAATGTTTTAAATTGTACCTAGCAAACTTTGTTTTAGTGGATATGCAGTTAATCTTTATAGGAATAAATGAGCGGCTCGTTGGAGTTTTGCTCATCGGTTACTTAATGGACCATTAGTGACAGCCGCTACAAATGGCTAACCGACATGTTAATAGTGGCATATAAAAAAGAACTTTTAATAAAAATAGGTTTAAATACCATAATCAGACGTTTTAATTTAATTTAATTTCATAAACTTATCTAAGATGTTTACTTTTAAAAACTATAATATTCATTTTATGGTATAATAGTTATCATATCATTTCATGGTATAATAATTATCAATCATTTTTTGTAAAACAAATATCATTTTATGGTATAATATCATGATATCAACCGATGAGCATAACTCCAACGAACCGCCTAAAATAACAAATATATAGGTTCACTGAATTTCCGCTATAAAATGTTTTCTAGTTATAGTCTTTACAACATAACAAATTATTATTAAATTTTATTACTGGTATTAACTAATACCAGTAATAAAACCTACCAAACATCTTGGGGTACGATTCTAATATAGCGCACATTATATTAGGTCTTATCCTGAAGACAGAGCAACAAACAGAGCTTGGGATAACTAAGCATTCTATATAGATTATTGAATGTTTGAAGAGTTCTCAACTTTACTAAGTGTTTGAGAATAATTTCAATGAAAATTAATGTCTGCAACAACATTATAAAGTCATACATATTTTTTACAGAAACTTTCAGTTTATAAAATTTTGCAATAATTTTATAATAACCATATCAGTTTAAGACAAAAAATGTTTGGTTTTTTAATTTTTTTTGTAGAGATTTTTTTTTTTTTATGTTTGACATATTTGTGCTTAACTCAAATTGTTTGACACTCAATGTTCGGTTATTAGTCTTTAGATGGATTTATGACGAAAATGCGCAACTTTACAGTGCTGATAATTTTTCTTAAAAAACTGTTCAAAATCAAACATGCATGTTATTTATATTTTCACGTTTCTATTAATAAAACACGTTTCATCATTCATAAAGGATTCTCGGGTAATTTATGGTAAAAATTTTCGACAAAGACACAATATAGAAACTAGATCATTTAAAGATACAGTTATTACGCACAAAGCTCGTTTATCTATTTCAATAGGAGATGAAGATTTTGGTCAGATAGTGGTTGGATTGTTTGGTGAGGTTGCCCCAAAAACAACGGAAAATTTTGTTGAACTATGTCAAGATACTTCGGTAAGTAGACTTTTTTTAGTCGCAAGTTATTTTTAAATTATTGAAATCTTTCAAGATATTTGTTGTTGCTTGTTGAACAAGATGCTTTATTACATTTTTAATTTTCAAAGCATGACTTGAAAAATACAAACTTTTAATTAATAGAAGATCTATTTATCATGGCTGATTTGTTAGGATGGATATGCTGGTACGATTTTTCATCGAGTTATTAAAGGTTTTATGATGCAAGGGGGAGATGTTACTCATAAAGATGGAACAGGTAACTTAATAACGTAGGTAACCTAGTAAAATATTTTATACCTTTTAGAGATCGTCCATAAATTACGCAACTTATTTAAAAAATATAAGTAGGAGATTATTTGCTCTTTTGCACGGCGATTTTTGCTGGACTTAAAGGGCTATACTTATTTTTGGTTTAATTAAAGACTCTGCTAGCGAAAACTTAAGGCAGGAAGAACTTGGTGGTATAAACAATCAAAACCCTAATATAGTATATTGATTTGGAGGATTTCACATAATGATGACTTTTCTCGGAAGTATTGAAAAACTTGATTTAACATTGTATTGTTTTTATCAATCAGTCAATCATCCTTATTTCACGAGGTGAATAGGTACTATTTTATCAAACTTTACGGGGCTGTATAAACAAAACTTTACGGGACTGTATAGCTTTGTATATGACTGTAAGGTGAATAGTGATAGAGTCCGTTGATAGACCCGTAAAACTTTTTTCATATCAAATTTGACCAAGGCTCATATAATTGTTTACATTTTTATTTGGCTGTGATATTGTCTATTGCTATAAACCGTGTTAAAAAATATGCCCAAAAATGTAAAAAAAAGTAAGTATTAAAAAGCCTTTAAAGCACAGTAAAAAGCGCTGAAGATGTAATTGTGAAACTTTATCGAATGGTTGCAAAGCAGTTTGATAAAACCGAGAGAAATTACAGAACATAAACCTAATGTTAATTAACATTTGGATTGATTTCAAGTTTTCAGGAAAAATATCCAGTAATGCGGAGAATTGGGAGAGCTGTTAAAAGAAAGAAAAAAGTTTACGTTGAACCAAGAAAGAGTGTAACAAGCAAATATAGCAAAGAAGAACAACCTGAGAATAGAGGCAGTTAAGAGACTGATAAGCAAACAACGAAGATAGTATTAGTAATGGTAGTGAAGCAGAGAGTCAAATTAAAAAAAAAACTTTTTGATGACGATATTTATTATTAATTTGGCTCATATTTTTTTTACATAGTGATACTGAAATGATAAATTTGTAATTTTGATGCTTAGAACTACACCGTTTAAACTACACCGTTAAACCTCAAAAAATACCAAACTTGATCAATAATTCAAAAAGTTTTCGTGTAAAGTAACGTCACGAAAACAACTTTTTGCTTAACGACTACTAACCCAAAGATTATAAAATCAAAAACGCACTATTATATATACATATATATATATATATATATATATATATATATATATATATATATATATATATATATATATATATATATATATATATATATATATATATATATATATATATATATTTATATATATTGTTTACTAAATGTTAATGCCAAAGTATTTAGTTTAAACAGAAAAATGTAAAAACACAGCAGCAACCATTGAATATGGAAACATCAAGTAAGTGCAGCTGAAAAACAACTTTATAAAGAAGAACTACCTTTACAAAGGTACCTACACTACCATTCATAGTTATTCGAATGGTATTTTTTATGTTTATTTTTACACTATTAGATAATTTAAAAGAATTTTAGTTAAACTGCCTTGATAAAAATCATAAGAATAATAAAAATGTTTAATTTAGCAAAACTACTTTAAAAATGGAGTATCAATGATTCAATGACTGTAAACGCGGACCGAAGTGTCAAAGTTTTAAATCTTTGGTTTCAAAATAAGATTGTTTGTCTGGAAAAAAAAATCGTTGAATATATAATAACATAAGGTGTGTTATTGAATGTAAAACATGGTGGATGTAGTGTTAAGGTATTTTGGTTAGAATGCCGCAGGCGACTTTGCGAAAATAAAGGGAGGAATGTCAAAACTAGTTTACTTGCACACTTAGAAAATTATGCGAAACCTTCGGAAAGATGGGTTAATGAGAAGCTATTAATTTTTTCAAAAGAAAATGACTTGAAGCTTAAATCTAAAACATATTTTTCGAAAACTTTTCAAAGTTATTTGACTGAGTTCGAGAACGATCAAATATTAAATTAAAAGATTTATTTGCCTCCCCAATAACAAGATCTCTCTCCTATCAGATTTTTATGCGTGGGATTAAAAGTAATGTCAAAAACTAATGTCAAATGATGCATAAGATGTGGACAAAACATATTAGTTAGTGGCATAAAATTAACTTCGACAAATTTGATAAGTTGTCAAATAGAATGCCAAGAATATGTATGGCGGTTATTGTCGCTAAGAGTGATTAAAAGTAAATTATAAATTAATCTGATCTGCCTTTTATTAATTATTTTATAAATCTAATAGAAAGAAAGATAGCATATAATTCAGGTAAACTTGCTCACAGCTTCTCTCCCAATAGTAAGTAAAACTATGATATCTTATTTCAAAAAATATGACCATTCAAATAATTATGGACGGTAGTGTATATAAAGATTCGACCTGAAAGAACTATAGCTAAACAAGCTGAGTGTTTTAGTTAATTGTAAAGACCTACCTAGGTAAAGTATTCTTGATCAACCTTTAAAGTCCGCGGTGACTGGGTCCACTGCAATGTTGATGTTTCACAGGCCTACTTATTTAATGGGAAAGAAAACACCCATTTATTGATTCCGAAACAGCCGCTGACGCATGAAAACCTCAACAAATACATAATAAATAAATTCTATAGCAAATAATAAAAAGATAAACACTCTTTCAAAGTTAAATGTACATTTTTAAGCAAAGAAAAATTTCTTGAACAATTTGATATTGCTCTCTCTACATATTTAGTTAAAAATACTTTTTATTACCGAAACATGGTTTAGTGAAATATCATGAATGTTATCACTAACATTCTTATTTTAAAAAGATAAATTTTTTTTCTCAACATAATGTTATAAAAAAGGTAACTACGAGAAACTTAATCTTTTAATAGTTATGACTGAATTGCAATATTTAAAAACCTACGTATTGATGAATCTTACAAAACATGGACAGATATATATCATAAACTATGTGCTAAGTTTATACCTACTATAACGAAACACATACACAAAACAGAACATTAACTTTGGATCACAATTGACATTACTAAGTTAAGTAAAACAAAAAAAAAAACAACTTTGGTACAATAATAAAAGTACAAATAGAATTTCATATTTAATAAATTTTTATAATACAGTTTGTAATAAAATCAAAAAATATACTTGTTCTGCAGTTAGAAAAAATCTTTAAAGAAAATTTAGCAAATGATTAATGCAATCTAAAAAAATTTTTCAGCTATATTAGTTCTAAACGATATCTCTATTAACGTAATAACCACTGAATCAGATATTAAATTAAAAAAAGTGGATATTGCAAATGTACTAAACTTGAAATTTCAACCCGTTTTCACAACTAGAAATGTATACACACTACTGAAATTCCTTAACAAAACATTAAACACAATTAGTTCATTAAAATTAAATCTCTAGTAGAATCACGTTTACTCAAACTTGATTCTAATTAACCGACTGCGTAACCCAGCTAACACAAAACGTTTAAGTACGTTCGACGAACGTTGCAAACGTTAGAGCACGTTCTATGAACGTTCATAGAGCTTTACAACGTTCGTTGAACATTTTGTGTTAGCTGGGAAGCTCATTCATACTACAAAAATGTGTAAAACCATTAGCTAAACCATTATCACTTATACTTTAACTAACTGATCAAGCCACATAAGCCTTTACTCAGTGGACACACGACGTTGATCCAACGTTGGATTTGATGGGCGACATCGAATAACTAAATCTAAAGTTGTAATAACATTGGTTGCGCTATCATCAGTAACGGTTCATCAGAGTTACTACGCCATAATAACGTTGGTTACTCTAACATTATTTTTCATCAGAACTACATGTCTTTATAATATAAATTATGTTTGTCAAATGTATGCCAATGACACAAAGATACTTTCCATTATTGAAAAAAAAAAGACTGTGAACAATTCCAGAGTGATATTTATTTTCTAATAGTCTGTTCTGTAATTCAATTGATAGATAAGATTACAAAATGAAAAAAAAAACAATTTTAAAACAATGCTAAGTTCAAAAACGTGCTTTAAAAATATTACACAATCTTCGTAACTTTTTTTTGTGTAATATATATATATATATATATATATATATATATATATATATATATATTTATATATATTATTATAAATATATAAATATATATAAATATATATATATATATATATATATATATATATATATATATATATATATATATATATATATATATATATATATACACACTGTACAATACATAACTACATGTTATAAATCTAGTTTGTATATAAAATCAATTATATTTACTGTATACACGTATTTTATTATTTCTCAAGGTGGTAGAAGTATTTATGGTCCTGAATTTGATGATGAAAACCTGAATATTAAACATATGGGAGCAGGAACTTTATCAATGGCAAATTCTGGACCTGATTCAAATAATTCTCAGTTCTTCATAACATTTGTTAATACTGAATGGTTAAATGGAAAACATCAAGTGTTCGGAAAAGTTCTTTCAGGAATGGTATAAAATTTGTTAAATCATTTTAAACAAAAATTTGCGTTGTACTTTTTGTTTTATTTTTCTGAAATATTTTGTGTAGAACATTGTTAAAGAAGTAGAGAGTGTACAAACTAATAAAGATGATCGACCGTTAGAGAATGTGACCATTACTGATTGCGAAGCAAAAAAAGTCGAGGAGTTCACACTTCAGGACTATATGAACGCTGACGCTTAAAAATTTCTTATAACTAATATGTTTACAAGCTGATGTTATATGATTGTACTTATATATATTTTTTAGATTGTGTTTAGTTTTTATACAAAATTTACAAATATCATCTTACACTTGTGCACCGATGAATTTATTATTTTTAATTCAAGTTTTATATCAACGTGTTTATATACCCATCAAAATACGGTAGTGGTGTAGTGGTAGAGCGCTCGCCTCATAAGTGAGAAGTTCCGAGTTCAACTCCCAACACGTCTCTGATGGTGCCGCGCTCAACTTATTTCTCCGCGCAACGGCTTTGTTCGTCAAGGTTCGTGTTTCGTAGTTATAGAGTCGAGAGAGGTTTGTAACCACAAAAGTAGCCTCCTCAACTGTAGTAGCCTTCTCGGCCTTGGGAAAGTGAATAATTAAAAAAAAGAAAAAAAAGAAAAGAAATAATAATAAATTATGATTCATAAAGAGAGCAATTTGCACGGGCAACGACACGGGTTTTGAAGTGGAGAGGCACAATCGTCAATTTCTAAATACTTTTTAAATTTTAAACAAATTTTGACAAACGTCAATTTTTAGTGGAATACCCAATTCGTATTTACAATTTTTTACATTTTTCCATAAAAAAGTTTCTCTATAAATAGAAATGTTTTTATCTTTAAAAAAAAGATCGTTTATAAAAAAAGTGGGGTGTCGTCGGCCCTGACTTGGCCAGTGGATTGTTAACTACTAAATAGCGACCAACCGTAACGATAAAAAAACTATTTTGCTAGAAGAACTGCCAGCTATGTACAGTAGCGTGCAAAAGTAACTGGACAAGAGCATAACTTGAGATAACTTTTGAATGAAAAGTCCAATTTCTTTCAAATTTTCATTTAAATGTCAAAAAACTGATTACAAATCTAAAAACAAACGAATTTTTACTAAATCTAAGCAATCTAATCTTAAAAGTTCATTTAATTAAAATATGCGCATGCAAAAGTATCCGGACAGAAAAAAAAAAACTTAAATTAGATTTTTTTTTTATACATTTTTAAAATTGAAAATACTTTTTTGTAAAGTAAATTGCTTTAGTACTTCGTCGGGAAGCCCTTAGCATTGATTACTGCTTGAGAGACAAGGTATTGAATCCACCAGCATCATAATCACAATAACTTTTATTTTTCCCCATTCTTGTTTCAGAGTATTCAATAAATCACGTTTACTTGTTGGTTTTTCGACCTGAAACTTATCGATCAATGAGCTTACATAGTCATTCAATAGAATTAAGGTCAAGACTTTACTAAGGCTATTCGATTAATCAAATTTCTTTGGTTTTGAAAAAGTTTTTCACAAAGGTTGAAGTGTGTTTTGGGTCATTGTCCTGCTAAAACATCCTTCCTTGAGGCATTTTGTCTTTAACATGTGGTAGCATAACATTTTTAAGTATACAAAAATACTGTATGAAATTTTGATAAGCATTTAAACAAGATTACTTTTACAAAAAATAAAATACAAAATGTATAAAACTTGGTTCAATAAAAGGATTTAAAAATCTGATTTTAATAGATTAAAAAAAAAGAATTATTTTTAAAAATTAAAGTTAAATAATTTGGCACACATTAAATTAGTAAATATTCTCAAAATTATTTGAAAAGATAATTTTTTGATTACTAATTTTTAGCTTTTTAACTTCCTTTAAACTTTCTTTTTTTTTACTTCAAATCTTCTTTTTTTTTACTTCAAACTTTCTCTTTTTTCTTACTTCTTATTTCTAACTTTATTTTTCTTACTTCTGACTTTCTTTTTTTTAACTTCTAACTTTCAAAAATAAATGGCAAAAAAGTTAAAACAAATAAAAAACTGTTTTCAACAAGCATCAGCATAATAATAACTTAGTAAATAAAGTGTTAGCTGAAATTACAACACGAGTCGTTAGTGTTAAATTTTCTTATTTTTCTAACAGGACTATCACTGCTTCTTAAAAAATAGTTTCTCTTACTTGATGCAAAATATCAACCTTTTGATTATCTAAATGTTTCGCAATTACTCGATTTAGTGGCCGTTGAAAATAAAGAGTAAGCTGCTCCAAAAATCAAACTTTCAACTGGCTCCATAAACTTACGCTTTTTATCTGCCTTCAGTTCAATTGATACTGCAACACAACTTGTCTGTTTTGAAAGTTTTTATAATGTTGTGACTCTTTCGAATTAAGGACGATTATTGTAACTCACTCTACATTGGAATTAAAAAGGTGTGAAAAAACTGCAGTCTGTTCAAAACTGTGCAGCAAGACTAGTATTTAAAACCAGAATAAAAAATCGAGTATATAGCCTGGAATTTAACAACTGATTTGGCTGAAAATTAGAGAAAGAATCTATTTCAAGGTCCTATTAATAAAAAACACAAACTTATTATCCTGGAAGCACCAAAGTCACTATTTAATCACTTCTCAAAGTCCGAAATAACATTAAAATTAAATTAAACAAAATGTAGTAATCGTTTTGGCAATTGTGCATTATCCTACTATGGTCATAAACTTTGAAATATACTTCCAAGTATCATCCGTGACAGAAAAAATACAACTATTTATAAGAAAATTCTAAAATCTTATTTAATGGTGAATTGAAAACTATTCCACCAAAAAACTTTTCAACATTTAAAATTTGTTTATGAGTTTAAAATTTTACCATATGCAAAAAAAAGCCAGTAATTGTCGATTGTCTTTTATGAGCTTGTAAATCAATATCAATGAAAGAATTTATGCATTTAAGAGCCTTAGTCAAACTATCTCCAAAGTTAGAATAAAGACTGTAATTTTTGAGTACAGTAATAGAATGTATTGCTTTGTTAAAACTTGGTTTTGTAGCATTGTCAGAAACATCAATGCGCAAAGGATTTCTCTTCAGTTTCAATAGCTTCATGTCCATCTGATGATTTGTTGGCAAAACATTGAAATCTACTTGTTGTCCGTGAGGTTAAAATTTGAATCAAATTTTATATTTAACAATTCAAGATCATCTTTTAAGTTTTCCATTACAGCCTCCTCTACATCTACCACAGAAAGAATCGTTATTATCATTTATACGCTTTTCTACTGCTTCTAATAATATTCGTGCTTTCTTTTTCACTGCAAGTGAGCGACATTTTGCTTTAAGAGAATGGATGATTCCTTTATCCATAGGTTAGATGATCAAGGTTGTATTTGGTGGAAAAAAGATAAGTTCAATCAAGTTTCTGCACATTAAGATGGGCAGAACAGTTATCTATAATTAAAGCAACTCTTCTTTTCTGAAAATCAAACTTTTGGTCAATTTCTTTTACCCACTCCTCAAATAAATCTGCCGATATCCAACTTTTTGGTTGGGCCCGATTGCGACAATGAATATTTTAAAAACCTTTGAAACATCTAGGAGATATCAATTTTCCAATTACAAACATTAAAAGCCTTTCTCCGCTAACATTACCTGCGGCCATCCCAGTCAGCCAAACTTTACTATGCTTGCCTCCTGTGCACTTTTCATTTTTAAAATTTTTAAAACTTAACTTTTTTGCAAAATATATATATACATATATTTTGCAAAATAATAAACAAGTTTTATATATAAAAATATAAAAAACTTTTTCTTCTACCAGGAAACCACTAATTGCAACATTATCAGCTCTCATTCGTATGAACCATTTAAGTTCTAAAAATTCTTAAAATAAAATTCTTAAAATGAAAATTCTTTATGAGTCAAAGACGTCAAAAATATTTCAATTTAAGTAAATAACTTTGTTTTATCAAAAAAATTCATTATTTGTTCACATGTGTTAAACAGCTAAAATAATATTTTATAAAAGTCATTTTTAACTCAAACCAGTAAACTGTTTAAATCTTTATTGTAATTAACTTAATAGGTCAGATCAGTCTCAGGTCAGCTGGTCAACAGATAGAATCTGTTTTTCCCTCTAAGTCTTTGCACCCCTCGTTCATCTATTAGGCTGGCGCAGGTGTATTTTTTATACATTGCTTCCAGTTAAGGATGATGAATGCTGGATCTTTTTGATTCAACGCATGGGTTTTAAATGTGTTTCTATTTTAATGACTAAGCAAATCATTCCAATAGCTCCTAATAAGGGTACAGCTCTTAAGCTCAGTTTATGGTTCTGAGGTTGGTTGATAGTCAGGTTTCACGAACTCTGTGGTAGCTCTTAGAGAGGCTAATTCCATCAACAACTGAGAAGTATCAGAGTATTAATAGTGTCATATTGCGCATAGATGGTGTCCCTGTTAATACTTTAAATGTACATTGTCGAGGTCACATCTGGAGCCCTTTGTTACGGCTTCGAGTTTATTAATAGTAATGGGCAGTTTCTTGGACTATTAAATAGTGTACTGAGTGCAATCTATCCTTTGCGTCAAGTTTTTTAACAAATTTAAAAATGAATAAAGTACCAAAAACTATAAAATACAAAAAACCATTGTCATTGCCAAGTTTTCTAAACCTATCATTCACTAATATTTGTGGTCTTCGAAGTAACTTTTCTTCTGTTGAGTCTTATCTCTTGCAAAGTTCACCAGACCTACTTGCTCTTTGTGAGACTAATTTGAATTCAGCTGTCTCATCTTGCGATCTTAGTGTTGATGGTTATCTTCCTTTAATTCGTAAAGACTCCAATAGTCACATGCTTGGCCTGAGCATTTACACTTGTAAGAATTCACCCGTTTGTCGGGAAACTAGGTTTGAATTCACAAACTATTCTTTTATATGCTTTAGTTTAGCACCAATTCACTCTATCATCTTTCTCTTTGTTTTCGATCGCTCTCCTTTATCAAGGCTGTACTCTTTTTGATGTTATTTCTTATCAAATTGATCAAACCCTCTCTCTTTATTAATCAGCCAATATTATTGTTGTTGGTGATTTTAATGCTTATCACAAAGAATGGCTTGGCTATAGTGTCAGTGGCTCTACAGGCGTTAAAGCCCACAATCTTTGCCTTTCTCAATAAAATAGTCAACTTTCCAACTCCCTTTCCAGACAACCCAAATCATTTACCTTCTCTACTTGACTTAGGTCTTGTTTCTCATCCTAGTTGGTGCTCTGTTTCTCCACATTCACCCTGAAGTACATCTGATCACAGTTTAATATTTCTAAAACTATTATCCAACTCTTCTTCATTATCTGAATCCCCCTATCATTGTACCACTTACAACTACCTTAAAGCTGACTGGGAATCTTCCCGTGATTTATTTCGTGATGGCCCTTGGGTAGAAATCTTTCGTCTTCCTGCTGACAAACGTAATTGTTACATAACTTCTTGGATTCAGGCGGGCATAGAATCTTTTATTCCCTCTCAACAATACCAGGTCAAGCCTCACTCTTCTCCATGATTTTCCTCACATTGTGCTGCTGCAATTGTCAATCGAAACCATCACTTTCTTTTCTATCAGCAAAACAGTTCTCCAGAAAACAGACGTCTGTTTATTACTGCTAGAAACTATTGGAAAAAGGTTTTGTCTAACGCCAAGCTCGCTATTCTCAGGTCATAAAATCTTGTATTTCATCACAAAAATAAGGATATTATGACTTCTGGAGAATCTTTAACAGTATCAATAATAAGGTCAAATCTATTACATCTCTCTTGTATGATTCAGACTTTGTCACCTCACCTAAAATCAAAGCTAAGAAATTTTCATCAACAACATCTCTTTCTTCCACTAGTTGTGTTCTACCTGATATAGCCGACAAACAGGTTGATCTATTGCTTGACATTCGTATCACTCTAGGTTCTGTATCAAAGTGATTTCCCGCTTAGACTCTTCTAAAGCTTGTGGCCCGGACAACATACCTGTTATAGTTTTCAGAAGTGTTCTCCAAAGATGTTGTCTATTCTTTCAAAACCATTTAACAAGTGATTACGAGAACCTTATTTTCCAGCCTGCTGGAAAGCGGCATCTGTTATCCCTATTTTCAGAAATTCTGGAGAGCGATATGACTCGTCTAACCACTGTCCCATTAGTCTTCTTCCTATCATAAGCAAGGTTTTTGAATCTTTAATTAACAAACACTTAATCTCTCATCTTGAATCTAATAATTTACTTTCAAATCATCAATATGGATTTCTATCTTCTCATTCTACAGCTAATTTGCTAACAGTAAAAACCGATAGATTTTATTGTGCTTTGGATGGAGATGGAGAGGTTAAGGCTGTTACTGTCAAAATTTCTAAAGCTTTTGATAAAATTTGGCATGCTGATCTTCTTCATAAGCTATTTTCTTATGGTGTATCAGGTAACAAATTTTAAAATTATTGAATCATTCCTTACCAATCGTATTATAGAAGTTTTTCTTGATGGACAGCACTCTTCTTCATATCCTGTAACTTTAGGGGTTCCTCAATGTTCTATCCTTGGCCCTATACTCTTTTTAATTTACATTAAAAATTATCCAGATAATCTCACGTCAAAGGTGGCATTGTTCGCTAATGATACAACCATTTATTCTTGTCATGATAAGAAACCAACACTCTCTGATTGCTTGGAGCATTTAAGCTTAAAAAGGATCTTACTTTTGCTTCAGCATGGGGCTCACAGTGGCTGGTAAACTTTAATTCAGACAAACCCAATTTTTTTCAGTTAATTGTTATCGTAATAATTTGACCTTCCTATATTCATGAATGGTAATGTACTCGATGAGTCATCTACCTTTCATCTTCTAGGATTAACTCTCACTTCCAATCTTTCTTAGAAACTGTATACCAAATCCATTGCAAAATTAGCACCTGCTAAGGTTGCATCTGTTTATCGTGCTCGATACTTTTTCTTCCGGGTTCTATTCTTTATCTCTATAAATCTCAAATCCGTCCTTGTTTGGAATACTGTTACCATATCTGGGGCGGATCTTTCAATGGTGCCCTTTCTCTTTTAAACAAGGTGCAAAAATGCATTGTAAGCATAGTTGCACATGCTCTTGCAGCCAACCTCCAACCATTGTCACATGGTCGTAATGTTGCTTCTCTTTCTCATTTCTACAAATGTAGAAATGAGAAAGAAAATGTATGTATGTATGTATGTATGTATTTATGTATGTATATATGTATGTATGTATATGAAATCGTTTTTGAATTTTTCTTAATAAAACTACTTAATCAAAAAAGATTTATATAAAAATTTAATATTTTATATAATCACGAATTGGCGCGTTTTCAAAAGACTAGTTTCACTAAAGATAAATTGCATAAAATTTTGACAGAAATACTTTTGTTTTATTTTTAACTAACTCCCATGTGTGTAGAAATAAGCAACAAAACTTAATTTTATCTACTTAAGTTTAACTTTGAAACTAAAACTTTAATTGCGTTACGAACATGCCAGTGCGTTACGTACATGACATAACAATATTAAATGATGGACTTTATTGAAATCACTACTTTATATATGCAGTAGGCTATTATAAGCATTACGTTTAGTTAGTTGACAAAGATACCAATTTATTAAAAAAACACTTTTATTTTTTTCATACTGCATTATTTGTTGCCAGCAGCCATAATTTTCGTGACAATTAATAAAAACTTTACATTCAAAATTCATGTAAATACCAGATTTAAATGACTGTTATTTTGATGATTTAAGACTAATTTCAAATGACTCAAGCAAACTGTAACTTAATTATAAGCAAATTAAAAAAGCATTGAGAGTATTAAGTGCAGTAAACTAGTCAACGATATATTGAAAACATGATAAACCGCGATTAATCGTTTGCATTGGTGCTCTGCCAATCTTCTCCACTAAGTGCCATTGCACGTCTAGAAACTGCAACTGGTGGTGAAGCATTTTTGATTATTTAATCCCATTCATACCAAATTTTGTCTTCACGAGTTGGATATTTGAATTTGTTCATTTCTGTAATTTGTAATGTGGATACTTCACATTCAGCTGAATCTGCATCTTTGTCAAGTATCTGGCCAATACAACGCTTATTATCGTATTCAAAAATACACCATTCTTGCACTTTGAGAATAATAAGTTAAGCTGTCGCTGGATTTGTTGAACATTTATAGCACTTCAGCGTTTATCAGATCGTGTAGCTGACTTAATATTTGAGATCGCCCAACTGCAAACAGTTGTGCAATACCTGTTGCATTGAACAGATTCGATTCAATCTCAGCAACATGTTCATTTTCATTTTCTTCGACCACTTTCAGCAGACCAAACTAGACCCTCAGTCAGAAACAGAAACAGTTTCCTTCTTAATGAATTGCAATTGATGTGGTTTCATTGTTCCTGCCACAGGTTTCACTCCTTCGGGGATCATTTTAGCTATAGCACCAATATCTTCTTCTCTGTCTAGAATTAGCTTAACAAAAGTCTTCTGGTGTAAAGCTTCTACAGAGTTTGCAGCTGAAGTTATCATGACACCATGATCGGTTATTTAATCAGCGGTACGTTTTAGAGTGCCTAAGGTTGCGTCTGCTGCGCTCTTGCCATGGCCAGCTTCAAAGTAAATCACTCCATAAATGTATTGATGTAAGTGTTGAATGATGTTCTTTTAGATGATGCAAAACTGAGGCTATATTGCAGTGGGCTCATGCTTGGTACAATCTGACACTGTGCAAAATGATACAATTTCTTCCTTCATGTATGCAACACCGGTGTGTAGGGATAATTGCTTGTTGAATGTACCAAAGTGCGATGACTGTACGGCTCGCTCCAACTTACACGTACCAACAGTCCCACAAATTTTGGGTTTTATAGTTCTCTTTACTATTGCGTACTTAACTTTGATCAGTCTGTTTACCTAAATTGTGTTCCATTGCTGCCAT
This sequence comes from Hydra vulgaris, assembly GCF_038396675.1. Lineage (NCBI taxonomy): Eukaryota > Metazoa > Cnidaria > Hydrozoa > Anthoathecata > Hydridae > Hydra > Hydra vulgaris. Next base: position 23,082,652 of record NC_088929.1, read on the forward strand.
TTGCATGGTTGTTCTCCATCAAACTCTCTTTCCAGTAATTCTTTATCTTTTAAGAAACATGTTTCACAGATTCTCAAAAAGCACATTTTTGCAAACTATTGCATACTATTTCTTTTACACAATTACCAACAGTCATACAATTTGACAGCAAAATCTTCAGCTGAGCATGTTTGTTAATAGTAAGTCGTCCATTTTCATGCAGCTTGCAGAGGAACGTTTCTCTGTCACGTGCAGTCGGAATTACCAATCAAAATGGTCTACAAGCACAAAATTTAGCATATGCAACTTTTATGTTTAGGTTTTCTACAACAAACCTTTTGTGCAGGTCTGAAAGTGTACTTAGCAAAAGTCTTCGTTGTTTTTTTCACCTTTACGCGTGTTTTTTATTGCTGGTAGTTATCCTACTGTTATCATCATCTTTTTTTTTAGAATGCAACAGTTGCATAGTGAAAAACTGTAGACTTATATCTTGCATGATACTGTAAGCAATTTGATCTTGATTAACAGTGTGTACTAGTACCAGTAAAATCTTGCCATATTTTCTTTAGTTTATACTTCTTCATAAGTTTAGATGTACCTATTTTTTTTCTGTCTGATTTGGTTGCTGAATATTTTTCGCGTAAGATATCATATAAACATTATGAAACAAAAGTGCTCTTTTGATTTCAGGGCGCCAATACAAACCTTGGGTCATGTTTCTCATTTTACTGCGTGGCTTATTACTGCTTAATAGTTTCTTACTTAATCTTTCTGCTCGTTTTTGATACTTATTGGCGTGTTTGATTTGCTTCATTACCTGTACTTGTAGCTTGTTTATCAGTCGATACGCTTTAATTCGTTCCTTTCCAATGGGTTTTCTGCCTAGATTCATTGTGGTTTGAAGTTGATGAACTATATATTGTATAGTATACGGTAAGATTTCTGTTAATAAACTTTGATATAAAATTGTTTATATAATAGTATAGTAATGGGAAGAAAAACTTTGCACATTATGAAAAGAAATGAATTTATGCAATTGAATTTATAAGCACAACGAGGAAAGGGAAATCAATAACAATGATCAAGTAAAATACAAATAATTGTATATGCATATAGAAAACAGTTTTGGTTACCTACTTATGCATTTATATATATATATATATATATATATATATATATATATATATATATATATATATATATATATATATATATATATTATTTTAAAACATCAAGAAATACAGTTTCTCTCAATACAAATAATAATATATATAATATTATTTGTATTGAGAGAAACTGTATTTCTTGATGTTTTAAAATAATATATAATATACTCTCATACAAGATGTCATCTTTCAAATATATATATATATATATATATATATATATATATATATATATATATATATTATATATATATATATATATATGTATATTTATATATAAACATATATGTCAATTATAGTTATACGGTAAGATTTCAGTTAATAAACTTTATTATAGTATAGTAATGGGAAGAAAAACTTTGCACAAGATGAAAAGAAATGAATTTATGCAATTGAATTTACAAGTAGAACGAGGAAAGGGAATCAATAACAATGATCAAGTAAAATACAAATAATTGTATATGCATATAGAAAACAGTTTTGGTTACCTACTTATGCATTTATATATATATATATATATATATATATATATATATATATATATATATATATATATATATATATATATATATATATATATGTATATTTACATATAAACATATATGTTAACTATAGTTAAATGACAATTTTTTAGATTTTCATTTGAGATGACTGTAAATTTAAAAATGTATACATTATTATTTTTATTAGTATGAGAAATTTGTAACAGTACTCTTTTTTATAAAAGTATATTATACATATATATATATATATATATATATATATATATATATATATATATATATATATATATATATATATATATATATATATATATATATATATATATATATATATATATATAAATGGTACACAAATCCAATAAAAAATTTAAACTAAAGATGACGATTTAAATCATTGTAGTTGTTAACCTTCAGTTTGTGAATTCCTAATTTTATAATCACAAGAATTAATGAGAAACATGCCGAAAAGGAACTATAAACACTTTAGTTAGCTTTCCCGTACTCAAGTTTATAAAAGATTTAGGGCTGTTAGAAATGCAAATGAGGTATCAAGTAAATTTTCAAATAATAATACAAAAGATCCTTCTTCTGAAAGTGAACCTAATGTACCTACTCATGTCTATTGGCAATATATGTATATATATATATATATATATATATATATATATATATATATATATATATATATATATATATATATTTATATATATATTTATATATATATTTATATATACATACATGTGTATATAATACATACATGTATATATTATATCTGTTGCATAATCTAATACATTTTCTTGGAAATTAAGCGTAAAGACATTTCCTGAAAAACCAAGATACATTATTGCTGCATTTCAAACAAGTAAGGATGAAGACCAAAATGCTAATGCTTCAATATTTGATCATTGCAACTTAAAAAATATGTACATTATGCTTAATCAAGAAAGATATCCTGCTGTTGATTATAATTTGTGCTTCCCAAATCAGCAATTTTCAAGAGCTTATAGAGATGCAGCTGTGTTTAATAAAAAATTTTATGGAATGAATGAATTGATCACACACAGCAATATAACTCCTTCTGACTATAAAGATTTATACCCACTTTTTGTTTTTGATGTTAGTAAACAATCAGAAAGATTAAAATTATCAACAATAGATGTAAAAATCAAAGCAAAATTTAATACGGCTGTTCCAGATACTGAAGCTATTGCAGTTGTAATATCTGATCGAATGATAGAATTTCAATCAGACGGAATAAAATGAATATTGTTTATTAAGTTTTTTGAAAATTAAGTTTTTTTGAAAATTTTTGAAAATTAATCAAAATTTTTTTTCTTTATATATTAAAAAGAATGAAATACACAAAGAAAAATTTAAAAAATCTATTAGAAGAAAATAACATTTCAAAAACATCTGACAATATCGCTTCATTGCTAATGATTGCTATAGAAAATGGGTTGTTAGATAAAGAATCAATTATGACTGAAGTGAAAGAAGTAAATGATAAAAGACCAGTTGGCAGACCTAGAATACATCCAATGAAAGAAGCAAATGAGAAAAAATACATCATGAAAAACAAGAAAAAAAAAAAGAAAAAGATCCAAAATATGAAAGATTAAAAACAATTAAGAAAAAGCCAGTCACTGTAAAATCTACAAACATGGAAACTAGAGAAGTTAAAATATATAAATCATTATATAGTGCTATGCAAGATACTAAGCATGGATGGAGATCTTGAATTACGTGATGGAAAAGTTGATAATGGATTTAAGACTGCAATATTTAAATCTGAAAATTCTGAGAGAGAGTTAGAGGGTGGAGACGTATAGAATGTTTATAATAAATATATGCTTAAAAAATATTTACATGTGCTTTGTAAACATTTTTAATAAATAAAATCTTGTTATATAAAAATGGAAAATATACTCGATGAACCTATTCCAGATATGACATCTTCTGAAATTTTTATTCCTACACCTTTTGTATATAGAACATTGACAATTACAAAAGAGCAGGAGATTTCAAGATATAAAAATATTACTTATTATTGTAAAATACGAGGATTTGGATATATTTAAAAATCAGAATAAAGATATAATAATAAAAAATGTGATAAGATTTTTTTTTTAAATTATTTAAAGAAAATGAAAATTAAAAAAAAAGTATCTTGTTGTATAAAAAATGGAAAACAAAATTGTCTTAGAATTATAACAAATCGTAAAAGAGCGAAAAATCAAATATTATTATAGAATAAGAAAAAGTGATCTCATAAGAGCGTTACAATCTACATAAGTCGAACATAGAAATATACTAGATGATCCTATTCCACATATATCATCTTCAACAAATTTAACTCCGACACCTTTTATTGCAACTAATGCATCAATATCTAAAAAAGAATCGAATAATTCTTTTGCAAATTGGATTATGTCTTATATTCCTAATATAATTAAGAACATCTAATGAAAAGATTGAAGCATTAAAATCTAAAGTTGTATACTTGTATAATAAGTTTTATAAAAAACCCAATAGAAATTAAATTAAAGAAACTATCTGCTAAAAATGTTACAAAACAATTTACGGCTAAAGGTATAGAAGGTTACGATGCTTTATAAATGCTGCTAAAAATAGCGCTATTAAAGTACTAAAAGAAAATAAAAATTTAAAAGCTTATATAGTTCTCTATTGTGAAATGGAGCGTACTGATATTAAAACAGGAGAAACTATAATAACATTTACTCCATTTAAAACGAATAATCAAGTTGTATTAGAAACAACAGATTTAGATGAGTTTTATGAAATATCAAAGCAGAAAATTTTAGAATCATTATCCTTATATCAACAAGCAGGATCAGATTGGAGATTTGTTTCTGTTGAAAAGATGGATATATACATTATTGAGTATAATCCTATTAGGGCTAAATCATACATTCTACTTGATAAAAATTTAGCTAATAAAAATGTGATAGTTAATATAAAGAATGAAGATAGTCAATGCTTTAAGTGGCGTGTCACAAGAGCATTAAATCCTAAAGATAAAAGTTCTGAAAGAGTAGATAAAGATCTTAAAAATCAAGCTGAAAAAATAAACTAGGATAAAATAGAATTTCCAGTATCATTAAATCAAATTATACAATTTGAGAAGAACAATACAGATATCAGTGTCAATGTATATGGTTACAAAAACTCAGAAGTTCATATTTTGCATGTATCAAAGAATAATGATCGCAAACATTTAATATATTTACTATTATCTCAAATGGTGAAACTAATCATTACTATTTAATAAAAAATTTAAGCAGGTTACTTTCATCACAAACATCTAATAGACATTGCAAAAAACACTATTGTAGAAATTGTTTATTAGGGTTTAATTCTAAAGAATCTTTATCTAATCATAAACCGTATTGTTAAACACATGATTCAGTACGTATCGAACTTCCACCACCAAAATCAACAATGCAATCTACTAATCACAATAAATCAACGAGAGTTCCGTTTGTAATATATGACGACTTTGAAAGTTTTATCAAACCAATAGACACTTGTGAACCAAATCCGAATGAATCTTATACTATACAATTTCAAAAACAAATTCCATGTTCATTCTGATATTATATTAAAAGTTACAACGAAAGTATTTATCAAAGTAATCCAGTCACATTTACTTCAACAATAATTTTATGATATCTTCTTGTAAACTATCAACAAAATTTTTGTTGATAGTTTACAAGAAGATATCATAAAAATTTATAATAAGATTAAATTTTCAAAAAGGATGATATTTACTGATAAAAACAAGAATGATTTTAATGCAGCAATATCATGTCACGCTTGTGAAGAAAAACTTGAAAATGATACGTGACCACTGTCATTTTACTGGAAAATATAGAGGTGCTGCACATAATAACTGTAATTTAAATTATAAAATTCCAAAATTCTTTCCAGTACTATTTCACAATTTATCTGGTTATGATTCTCACTTATGATTATTAGGAGGAAAGTTGAGTTGTATACCAAACAATGAAGAAAAGTGTATTAGCTTTTCTAGAGAAATTAAAGTTGGCGAGTTGGTTTTTTTGTTTTGTGGTGTACTTGAGAATTTTTTGATTCTAATTCTAATCTCCATTTCCTTGGTTTTAACTCGGTTTTTTTAGAACGTAAAATAAATAGGCGCAGTTATATGCACAGTTATATACAGCTTATGTTGGTTTATTTTTATTGGCTTATTTTGATTTTATTATTATATTTGGTATTGCAAAGGACTTAATGATAAGTTAGTATGATTTTCTGGAAATCTTGCCAATTATTTTTGCAATAAAGCTATTCTGTAATCTTGTTTTACTGAAGGCCAAAGAAAAAAAAATACGAGGGGGTGAGAAGCCGGGGGGCTTAAGTAACATTTAATCATTAAGTGCAGAATTGGATAAAAGAAGGAAACAAAATGTTGGTGGCAAAGGGATATGAGTGAATTTCTATCCTGTGCTGTAATCTAGCAGGAAACCATAACAAAAACTGAAAGTTTGTCAGATGTCTTCAATGTTGTTTGAGGACAGGGAATACAAGAGATACACACATGCCAGCTGTGCTACAAAGTTTTAGGTTTTTACCGAGTTTTTGCAACAGTCTAGTGTGTATTTCCCTGGAGATATATTCTCAGGTAAACTATTGATTATACTTCCTCAATAGCATTAACAGAATACTCAGTGGGCATGGTGCGTCTTTTAAACGTTTTTTGGACGTTTTTATAAGGTTAAAAACACGTCTTTTAAATACAAATAAATTACGTCCGTAAAAAACGTTTAACAAAACTTTTACTTGACGCTTTTTTAACGTCCTGAATAGTAAAATCAGTTTAACTTATTAGCCGTCTAATACATTTTCATTCTGCATATGCAGAATTAGCCAATATCAGCTACATATGCAGTAAAAAATAGCCAATATTGGCTGCTTTTCTTGCAGTTTTATTCTTTCAATTTTATATTAAGCTTTTTGAACATTTTTGCATACACACTAGTGTTATTCTACTTCGGAAAATACTGGGTTATTCAGTTATTCCATAACAAGTGGTTTACAATTTAAGTGATTTTTAATAAATGTGTATTTGCTATAACGAGAGTTTAAGTGAGTTTATGTGTTAAAAAGATCTAGACCAAACTCAAGGTATCACTTGGATTAGATTATATATATATATATATATATATATATATATATATATTATATATATATATATATATATATATATATATATATATATATATATATATATATATATATATATATATATATATATATATATATATATATATATATATGTATATATATATATATATGTATATATATATTTATATATATATATATTTTTATTTATTTATAAATCTTTATTTAAAATTGAATAGCATTACAAGTACAATGAATTGTACAATTTTATTCATCATTAAATACTAAATAAAAGATTGCCAAAAATGCATGCAAACATTATTTATAAATGGAAAAGGCAGTGGAATTCCTAATGTTTTGTGGCATGTAGAGTTCGCATACACCATCACAAAGAATACGAAGATATTTTTAAATAAAAGATTGTTCATAGGTGGTGGTCTTTGCAGTGTTCAGAGCAAATGGGAATCTGTTTGGATTTCTGTTATTGGTGTTACCTAATACGTTATTGGTGTTCTGTTATTGGTGTGGTGGTAAGTACTAC